>NC_091821.1:352027891-352327891 GCF_038994185.2 Dermacentor albipictus | reverse complement strand
GTTGGTGAGCAGGCGGACAATAAAAAAACCTCTTCTATTGGTTTTTCTTTTATGTTTGGCTGACATGACTCGCAGCTTTTGCAGCACTCCTAGTAATCGGTAAGGCGGAGTATATAGAATTAAACTGCAAGGAAGAGAGAGGGACCGGGGGAATGTAGTGAAAATGAGCAAGACTCTGTGGCAGCCATGTAGTCATTCATCAGACACTTGAAACTTTTTATTATAGCATCATTTCAAAAAAAATTCTGTTCATGTAGACTGGCACACAGCTGTCACTATATAACAGAATTTTGAGCTCAAAGAATGGTTTAAGGGCTCTTTAAGGTCAGCAACATTTCGTCTGTGACCATCAGGCATCAATTTGGGTGCATTTAAGAGATATGTTTTAGGCTGCTTTCACAAATGTTTGTCAGCTGGTTCTCAGTGGCACATCTAAAGCATGTGCTTCTGAATGGTACAGGTGCAAAAAGTGACATTGTAGATATCTCACTACTACATTATAGTCATACTTGGAACTGCTGGCAGTTATTGACTTACTGAATATTGTCCTTGACAGTTTGTCTCTGACGTCTATGAACAAGACCTCCAGCAAGCGCTGCTTCTGAGTCGGTTGGATTATGAAGAGAAGAAAGAGGTATGTCCTGCTTTAGATGTTGTGTGGCAGTCTCAAAAAACATGCCAGAGCAATATCTCTATGTGACACATCATCTTGCAATTAGTCTTTCTGTGGGCCTCTTTTTTTTTTTTTTTTCCCTGCAGTAAAGGCCATCACATCAGTGCATTAAAGGGACACAAAAGGCAAATATTAAGTCAACATGAACTCGTAAAATACCATTCCAGAAACCTCACAGTGCTTGTTTCGTGCCAAGAAAAGGCTCAGTTTAAGAGAAAATCGTATCCTGTCCTTGTATCTTCAGTGAAATTCAAATCACCCGCCTCCGAGTGAAGATTGGTGATGTTGCATATGCCATCACCACTGTTTACTGATACCAGTGAGTAAAACGACATCCCACAGATGGCGTTACAGTTTCTTGCACAAAATGAAAACGCACAGCCATGGAGAAATTGAGCCAAGACAGAGCATTGGATTCGCCGCTGCAGCTGCTCTTGGTCAAATGGGGTTGACCGTTTCATCCTGCAACATCACATGAATGTGCTGTTCTCTGCTACTTGCAATTTCTGGTAGTTTTGCGAGCCAGCAGAACCACCGTAACACTACGTGCTAACAAAACTACTGAAACACAAAAGCATGGACAATGCAAAGTCGCATGAAAACAACACCTTTCAATTGATTGCGTCGTTGTCAAAGTAATGTCGGGGAGTCGATGAGACCCACTGTCTATAAATCAAATAGAACTTGACAAGTAGCATTTTCTTCTGTCTTCTAATGTAATGCAATGATCATTTTATTATGAGTGGTTGAGTACTAGTGATGGAACTATAATGAGGAGTGCCTGTGTCATAGGGCTATACTGAAAATACTTCAAATAAGCATTGTTGCAAAATTTATCTGTAAAGAAGGTAGCTTCTTGCCAACTTGTAAGTACCAGCACCATCCTGCCTGTGGCATTATGTGATGCCTTAAAGCCAAACTTGCTCAATTTTGAATGAGCCCTATGTTATGCAGTTTCTGGTGCTACTTCCTTCAAGACATAACACACACTGATGACACCTATTCACTTCATCATAAATGGCTGGATGTTTTGGGTGACTTGCACTTGATAGCTAGGTCCCTCTTGCCAGTGCTGTTGGTGTGTGATTTCCAGAGCCTGCATAATTTAAAAGATGCAAACTTCCTGGCTTTTAGGTTAGGTTTGGTACGAGTCTGAAAGTGACTGTGCAGACTTTCATATTTTCATCTGGAGCAGTTAGCCAGTGCACTGCGAGAAACAGACAGACAGACAAAGAACTTTATTAATGGTCCTGCGGAACCGGCGTTAGGGTACCTCCCTTTTCATGGAGTTCTCGTAGCCGTCAAAAAAAATGCAAACTTCCTGGCTTTTAGGTTAGGTTTGGTATGAGTCTGAAAGTGACTGTGCAGACTTTCATATTTTCATCTGGAGCAGTTAGCCAGTGCACTGCGAGAAACAGACAGACAAAGAACTTTATTAATGGTCCTGAGGAACCGGCGTTAGGGTACCTCCCTTTTCAGGGAGTTCCCGTAGCCGTCGCGGGCCGCACCCACGTTGGGGTCGGAAGATCGTGGTCCTGCGCCCTGTCGCAGGCCCTCTGGACAGCCCGTAGTTGCTCTGAGAGGTTGCCACTCTTAAGGGCTGCCTCTCAGTTGGTTAGAGTGCTTAGCGATGAGCTGCATAACGCAGGGCATTGCCAGAGCATATGGGATAAGGAGCAGTACGCCTCCCTACAGTCTGGACAGTGGGGTTCTGCATTAGGCGCGAAGTGACTTAATCGGCCCCTGGAGGGAAATGACCCCGTTTGAAGCATGCGAAACGCCAACGATTGTGGTTTAGGGTGTGGGAACTGCGAGAAAGAAAGTGTAACGTCACAGCATCTGCATGGTTCAAGGTACCCGATGCAACATAGCAACTTGCGTGTGTACAATGTTTTTCTCTGGCACTCATCATCAGTACTCATATTGTATTTCTTGTAAGCACAGTTCTCAAGAAGAGTTAACTGCTGGGCTAGTTGGTGATCTTGCATACTGAAAAGATTTTGCGCCAAAAAAGAACACACACAAGAAAGACGACGCACCACAGGCGCTTTGTTAGCACTTGTGGTGTCGTCGTCTTTCTTGTGTGTGTTGTTTTTTGGCGCAAAATCTTTTCAGTATACAGTTCTCATGGGCTGTAGACAAGAGCTTGGGCATCTGTATGAATATCAAGGGGACAGGCATAGCCTAATCAATGGACAGCTTAGTTATTGCGGCCAATAAGAAGCTGCGATGCACCATACTTTTGTGTTTTGACAGCTTAAGTGACAAAAGTACAGTAAATCATAGTTATACAAAGTCATCAGTACAGGAAATGAACTTTGTTAAAGGGATGCAGAATAAATAACTTGTCACTGAAATTTCTGGGTCCAATGATAGCTATTGTATAGAGAGTGACCAAAACAACACTCTTTCTGAACAAAAATGAGTGAAAAGCAATTATTTATATAACTCGAATGAGCCTTCCCATTTTTTTCTTCAGCTATCGCAGACTGGATGGTAAATCCTGCGCTTCACAAAGGTCGGAGGACTGCCTCATTCGGTCTGAATTTAACACTTAACTACAAGAAAGACGGAGAGAGCGAGCAACTAAACATATTTATTTATTTCCACCATCTTTTTAAATGCAGTATTTTGAACTTAAGCATGCCAAAACATTTAATGACAAGTCGACTTCACTCCTCTAACATCATTGCCGACATGGTCGCTAAAAATACGATTGTGTTGGCTGATATTTGCTACATATTTGCCATAATAAAGCAACAAATTGCTTTCTCATTCACAATGTTTTTGCCCATTTCTAAATCTTAGTGTACCTAGCTGCACTCTGTACTCACCGGCGTAACTTTCCGATGCCGCGTGACGACGCTATGCAGGCTGTCGGTGTACGGCGACATCCGGTTAAATGCGCTGTATTGGGGCTCGCGTTTTTTATTGGCTAGGCTAATAATTTCTAATAAAGCACTCAAATAAAAACTTGGAGCTGATTATCTTGTCTAGATGTTCCTCCATCGACTCAGGAAATTTTGCATCCGCGCAAGTTCTACTTACCGCTAGGACACTTTCCTACGAAGGGGAAACGCGTGCAAGCACAGAGACCGGTATAACACAAATCCAAATTTTTTTCTTGCTTAAAACAAAAACTAATTTGATAAAGTTTCTCAGTTTGTAGAGAATGGATGTTTCTGATAAATGCACTATTTATCATATTTTTACCCCGAATACCTCAATGCCAAATTTACGACTAAACATAGGCTAAAACTAACTTTTTTGCGACTTTGTCGCCAGCTGTATAGACCATTTCCCGTTATATTCGTCCCAAATTATTTTTCACTTACAGCGCAACTCGCTGGCAACTAGTTACTATGAAATACAACCTTTCGGTAAAAGTTATCTTTCTGCAAGAAAATTTCCATTATGCAACAAATTTTGCATATTTAGTGCCGTATAAAAAACTCACGGAGACGTAAAGATCGATAACATATTTTTTAAGTGAAAAGCCTATCTTCATTCTCAAGGGAAAATTGTGTGCTCGCCTAACTTAAGAAAATTTTTTAACAATGCATTTTACGACTCGTACTTTCGAGCTTTCTAAAAAACTTTACATGTTCCTAGCGGTGCTCAAAAAATTTTTTTTAGCAAAAATGTTTTGCAGAAAAACTTCTAGCTTTAAATAGATAGTCCTCAATTTTTTTTTTCAAAGAAATCGCGGATGGTTGCGCGCCAAGGTTGGGACAGTTGGCGTGGAATGACCCAGACGTAAGCGGACGCAACAGGAAATTGCCCCGACTTTCTGTCGATGGCCTGCTTCTCTTCTTGTGTACGCAGTACGTTAGGACGTAGCCTTCTCTCGATTTCGAGAGACTTCGTGTTTGCTGTTGCCCACGAGTCAGCAGAATGGTTTTTGGCACTTGTCGCTGTGTTGAAGCATGCGGACGAAGCCTTTGCAATGCTTGTCATCAGTATTTGCAGTGCTCGAGTACCAGATTGCGAATGTCATAAATAGCTGAGATTTTCTATCTGTACGTTCAACAAATGAAGCGCAGATGGCAGCACTCCCGGACATAAAGCCATGTAATAAAACCGGGATTGTCTCATGCCTGCTAACCTCATGCACCAATGGTGGCTCTCATGCAGCAATGGTGGAATCGGAACTACCTCCAATTCCTTTGTCCATATCCGTGCATGCATTTAGCTCACTGTCGGTGCGGGATCAGCTGGGAGGGAAACTTGAGAAAGATACTATTTATATAATCTAGTACAGATTGATGCCTGTATGATGCACTTAGCACAAATGTGCGTCCGATAATTATGATATTACACAGAAATCACCCGCATTTCATGTGCTCTCACTGCCTAAGCAACTTATTCATGATGAATTTGACAAGTGAACATGTGAAGGAAAGAGTGCAACTCAAAGAATACTGCTTGCATGTATGTCACTGCATTTTCTGCAGAAAAAAGTAAAAACAGCATTATGATTAAACTGACAAGTGTCACTCAATGACATGATGAATATACGTATGTGCATACATAAATAATGCTTATTATATGGGTTTGTTTCAACATATGTCGTACCTCAATTGCTGATATCCAATTATTTGGTTGTTTACCCAAATATATTGCACTCGTAGAAGTCTATCACGGGACAGCAGCTGTAAATCCGAAGGTTTCAGGTGTACTGTGAAGATGATTTCCAGAAATGAAATATTAGTAAGAGTGTGCAGCATTTGAATAACGTATATAGTAATGCCCTATTTGATTCATCTTTGGTAGGATTCGATGTGAAAAGTTACTATTCGTGCACCCCTACAATATAGACAGCATAGTACACGGGGTTAGGCTGTTTTATTGGGATAGAAATTACACACTTCCAGCGCACGTGCCATGCTGTCACGGGTGTGTTGGCACCCCAGTTCGATAGCCCGCTCAGCCCGCGCACAATCTCGCAACCTGGCATTCCGTGCCAAGAAAAGACTTGGTTTACGAGAAAATTGTATCTGAAGGGTCAAAATGCCTTTTTCGAAATTCAAATCTCCCGCCATCCAACCGAGAGAGTGGTGACGTTGCATATGTCATCACCGCCCTTTGCTGCCATTGGCGAGTAAAACGGCGCCCAACAGGCGGCGGTACAGTTTTTTGCCCAAAATGCAAACATGCAGCAATGGAAAAAGCGAGCCAAGGCAGAGTTGCGGATTCACTGCTGCAGCTGCTTTCTGGTCAAGTGCCGTGGACTGTTCCTGTGCGGCATTCCACAACATCACCTGAAAGTTGAATTCTCTGCTGCTTGCAATTTGTGCTAATTTCGCAAGCCAGCAAAACCAGTGCAGCACTACACGATAACGAAACTACTGAAACGCAAAAGCATGCGCAGCACAGAGTTGAGCGAGAATGAAACCTTTCGACTACCTTCGTCATTGTCAAGGGTAGTTAGTCTCCATGAGTATTTTTTATTTTTTTTCTAAATATGAAGTAGAACTGGACCAACAGCATTTCATATTGTCTCATAATGCAATACAAGGATGTTTTTGTGTAACAAGTGGTTCAGTACTAGTGACATAATTTACCTGAGGAGTGCTTTCATCATCGGGCAAGTACTTGTCCAGGTGGAGTCTCTAATCAAGCCCTGCATTTGCCTCAATTTCTCGATTATTGAGGCTCTGTTCATGATAATATTGATACCTTAGAGATTCTTGAGCGCTAATCTATCACTTTAGCTTGACTTGATATTTGCCTTTAGTGTCCCTTCAATGTGTTGCTTCAGTAGACAAATTAAAGTTTAGAGTAATAATAAAACATAAAAACGATATGTCTGCGTGTTCTTGTTTACTTCGCACTGTAGGAAGAGAGATGTACTTCCATTTTGTCTGTTTGTTTTCACGTCATACAGTTGTGTGCGCAAAGAACAAAACTGTCATTTACTACCATGTTCCAGCATAACGATCATACTTTTTCATCTTCTCACGCCTGCCTCAGTGCTCGTGATTGTGGCACTAACTTATAGCACTAATCAGCTGTTCTCATGCAGAGCATGCAAAATTGTCTTCTGCTCAAAATGAGACAAATGCAACCAGAAGTGCGCCGCCCAGAGAAAACACGAGAGAGATAAGAAAGACGTAAGGGGGCGGGGCCTGTGACATCTTAGTCACGTGATCCTCCAGCTCCGGTATTGGAGAATACAGGGTAGGAATTTCACTTGTGGAGGCTAGACAAGGCAAGTGGAGAGTGTGTTGATGTTGGCAGTGACACTCTCCTCCTGAAATCATGGACTTGCGGCACTTCAAATATTTCTATTTCTGCTATTAATGAAGTAATTAGAAAAATTCTTGCTGTATGTGCTCCTTAAAGAGCACGTAACGACTTCCAGCATATAATCAAAATTTGCTGTGTGGCCTGGCAAGGGCCTTTTTAAGCAAGCAGTCCTGTGTGGATTTCCCATTTTGCATTTTGAGCTAAGCAGTTTTATGCAGCTCCACTTTGAATCTTCAATTCAATCTAAGATACACATGCTGCAGTCAGGACTACGTAATACTTTGAATGAAACAATATTCCATATAAAAAGATTTAGTGTATTTCTGCTGTGCCTGGTTGTTCGCGAGTGCAGTTTTATGAAGCTCATCAAAAAGAAACCACCGTGGCGAACCTGGCAGCTCCAGGCAGCCGTGGCAATGTCAACAAGAACAAGAAAAAGAGCACAGCTGCAAAGAAGGAAAAGAAGACGACTACCATGACTCTAGAAGAGTTCAACCAGCTAGGGGGAGGTTCGTCATGTTCTGAGGTGGTTGAACCAGAGAACCGAGGTGAGTCCTGTTTAACAGCCGCCAGGGTGGCATAATGGATTTGATGTTGCACTGCTAAGACCAAGGGCACGGAATCGAATCCCGGCTGCGGTGGCCACAGTTCGATGGTGGCGAAATGCAACAATGCGTGTGCACCATGCATTGGGTGCACTTTAAAGAGCCCCAGATGGTCAAAATTATTCCGGAGTCCCCCCACTATGGCGTGCCTCATAATCATATTGTGGCTTTGGCACATAAAACACCAGAATTAAAATTTTATTAGAGTCATGCTTAAAGCGGTATCCACATGGGGAAGCCCTTGATGCGGAGGGGAGCATGACGTCATGAGCCATGACAATGCTTCGCACCGCTTGCCTGCTCACACAGACTGTGTGGTCTTAGTGATCTTAGTGGCCTATACTCTTGACACCCAGCAAAAGCATGGGTGCCAGTACATTGTTGTGAGATGAAAAAGAGTCGCTTCATTGCTGAGCTTCAACTTGTCAGCATGTGTTTGTGCCACTGTTTCACAATGACTCCAAAGCAAACAAGGCTGCCAAAAAATGGGGAAGGCAGCAACGATTCCAATGCTGCCTCGGTACTGCTGGTACTGGAAGGCTACGAAGGTGCGAAGGCTACTGGACTAGTATGCAGGATCCCTGCCGTATCCCCCATCAAGAGGAAATTTTTTTTACCAGCACAGCAAAACTTATTCCAACCCCGGCAATGTCTACATCAGCCCCTGGACTCCGAAAAAATGTGAAACTTTCACAGGACGTGGATCCTGATTCACAGATTTGTCACCACACTAAATACCACTTAAGGCACTTAAAAATCAGGAAAGATCAGGCTTCCTGTTGGTACAAGAAGAGGATGAAGATTGCGTACCAGGTATAGTGGAAGCAATGGGAAAAGCAGAGACAGACATGGCAGGCAATATAGAAAAAGATATTGGGGGCGATTCAGTGGTTCACAATAAGAAAGTATTGTAGTCGGGCCTACTTTGTTTTAAGATATTTGTGTAAAGGTTCACACTTTTCAAGAATGTTGCTTTTGCACGAAGGCTTTCCCTGTCCATGTTGAAGACACTCGTAAGACTTGCAGTGCCATCGGATAGATTTATTGTAGCGGAGGTAAACTAGGTGTGCACCTCAATGCTGAAAGGCAAATCTGGAAACAGCAATGATAGTGGTAATATCTTATTAGTCATCAGTTGAATGAATTCTGGTGTTTTACTTGCCAAAACCACGTTTTGATTATGAGGCACGCCGTAGTGGGCGGCTCCGGGTTAATTTTGGCCACCTGGGGATCTATAACGTGACTCCAATGCACGGGACTCGAGCATTATTGCATTTCGGCCTCGTTGAAATGTGGCTACCACAACTGGTATTTGATCTCGTGACCTCGTGCTTAGCAGCATAACTCCGTAGTTGCTAAGCCACCATTATAAGCATTTACAGATCTCATTGATAAAAAAAAGAATAAATGTAAACGTTATCTTTGGGATAATTGTACCACAATGGACATATTTGCATTAGACGTTAAATGGAAAATACCATATTTTCCAGAAAACACGCACCTCCCTATATGCCCCCCCCCCCCCCCTACACACACACAGAGACAGACATTTTTCGCAAATTGCGAGGAAACATTTGGTGTATAGGAAGCACCTATTTTATCGTCACTCTAAAAGCAGTTGCATCCTTTGGGGTATATATTTGCCAAACAACAATAATTGGCATCTGTCTTGCTCGCATTTCCTTGCTTTAACATTGCGAGCCCAGTACTTCCAAGTCATGAACAGGATGCGTGTTATCAGCATGACTGCATTCTTGATAGGAAAGTAGCAAGCACAGCGTTTTCAAGAAAGGAAACACAAGCAAGACAGATGACGCTTAATGTTGTGTGACATACAAACGTCCCAAAGGGTGCAACTGTTTTTAGAGTGTTGGTCATCATGGTGCAATGGGCTTATGCATGCCGTACACATTGAAAAATGCCATGCTTAACCATTTTAGGGATATATTTTTGTGGAAAAATTCTACCAGAAACAAGTTTAACCAACACACCTTTTAGGTGCAGAAAACCAACATTTATTGAACTTCACTTGAAGCCGTCTAAGTTAAAAAGTTGGCCACACTTTGGCCAGCAGCATCGCGGGGTCACTGTTGTTGGCCTCTGAATAACATTTACGAGACATAGGCACGTCGCTGGCATTGCCTCTGCAGTGTGCTGTACTCAGGACTAACACATGACCAATCAAACATGCTTCCTTGAACTTGAAATATAGTCATGCCTTGCTTAACACACGCATACAAAAGCAAAACAGTGGCCGGAAACCAGAAGCACTTTGAGTTGTCATGCGGATGAGAAGTCATGGTGATGGTGACCAAGTGGTGCTTTCTGTAACAGGTATATCTCGGGTGCCACCATAGTAAGTGGAACCCTTTTCTTATTGCACCAGATCTGTGGGTTTAACCTTGTCTTTAATAAATGCTGAACTAAACTGTAGTTCGGTACAACTTTAGAATGCAGCTGCATTTGCCCCCCTCAAAGGCGGATGCACACGAGCCTCCACCAATGCGCGTGCGCAGATTTTCCTATCACTGACTCTGTGCACAAGCATTTGAAAAGGAAAAACAGAAGGGTCCGCGAAGTGTGGGACAAAAAAAAAAAAAAGGAACCTGCTTGTTATGCGGTATGTACGTGGTATTTCACACATATTCAGAAAGGTTGCAGCCAGAAACGACGTCAGTCTGGTTTGTTCTGCACCCTGTAAGCTTGCAAAACTTTGCATGAGGGTCTCGCAGCATAGTTCGCAAAGGAATGCGTGCAATAGCAAGCATGTCAAGAAGTTTCACACATGCAACACGTGTAGTGTATAGTATTCCGTTGAAATGTGGCAAAATTTACATAGGGTAAACCGGCCACCCTATGAATGATTGGATGAATGTGAGCATGATGATCTGGTACCCACAGGCATGGGAGGTAACCTTAAGCTACATTGTAAGTAGTGTGGTTGTTTTTCCATCCTCAGCCATCAACCTCAGCCCCATCAGTTGTGGGGAAGGCTAAGGCTCGGCAGGAAAGAGAGTTCATTGAAACCTATTGTTTCTATAAACTTGGCCCAGGAAGTGTGTTAGCATGCCATTCGTGTTCCTAACCAAGAAAAAGCTTCAATTTCTTTGTCAGTGTTGCCGTGTATAGACAAGGTGATTGCTGTGTATATGGTATGCTGTGTTTTGCGCATTTTCAATATGGACTTCGGGGACTTTGTTTTGAATAAAGTTCGATTGGTGGTGCAGCCACCTTCTTGTAACGTTGTCTGTGTCTGCTTCTCGCTTTTTTCCTTTTTCAAGTTTGCTGGCATTCTCCTAGTATAATCTGCACATACTATCATTTTTCTTCTATTTCCAGAAATAGAACTTGGCATATGGCTGAGCAAAACTTATTACTGCTTTATTGAATTCAGAGAAAAATAAAGCCTGTTTTAACAATCATTTTGTGACGCTAGAAGTGCTTGCCAATGTGCAAAATCAGATTTTGCCAGCGCCAGGACCTGTACCAAAATGTCAAATGGCCTTTCCACCACTGGCACTCCCAAAGATATTACTAAAGCAGTGTAGAATAAGGCATGTTCTGTATTTTTCTTTAAATTCATGATACTTTGTTTGCAGAGGCACCTGACATAAGAAACAATGAAAAGAGGTCATTGTCACCACCAAAGGAGGCCATCTTCGAACAGGTAGCAAGGGATGCCAAAAATATTCTGTCACGAGAGCAAAGGATGGAAGAACTGAAGACAAAGCAGGTAAAAATAGGCACCACTGCTGTTTCATCCAGTTGACTGAGTACTTTAGGTATTGTGACTAGCTGCATAGGCAATGCGGTGTCACAAAATTCATTAATTTATTTACTTTATTTAAAAAATTATTAAGCGTGTAGTACATTTCATGCAGTCCAGATTGGAACACTGGCTAGAAAAGAAAAGAAGAAAGGGTGATCCCAGTGTTGATGCTGAAGAAGACATGGTCAAAGTAGATTCAATAATTAAATGTTGATTATATCTCTCTATTCTGTCTCTTTTTGATGTTCATTGTTCACTCATTTCGTATCTTATTCATATTGTATTTCGCATGCAGTTATGTCAAGCTTGTTTTATTAAGCGTCAACACTTGGTTTACCCTTTCTTCTTTTAGCATTTGACACTGGAATGCGCCCCAAATGTTTACAGTTTCCTAAAAACACATGCCCAAGGCTTGGACAATGCACTTGGTGGCCAGTGGCTCTCCGCTTTCCAAAAATTTTTTCTTTTGGAAAAAGTTATCCAAGTATCTCCAAGTGACGGCAGACAATACTACTTTGGTTCCATCCAGCCGCATGGTGCCCGCATAATTTTAATGTTTGGCTCAAATTACGTAGGACACCCTATATAACCAACACAGTTATAGCAAACTAAATCTTACGAACTCTGTCAAACTAAAAATTTCATTGGCCACACATTACTTTAGTGGGTATTGTTGGTGCTATAAGGATACAGAAACTGCAAGATCTGATTATAGTGAAGCAAGTTTTTGTGTTCACATGACTCAATATGTATTCTGCTAGCAAAAATGATATTCTTCCTGGATGGGTTTTCTGACAGCCAATATTCTGGACCAGCACGATTCCATCATTGACAACTAGAACCAGTGTATAACAGCTAACCAAATTTGGATGTTGCACGGTGCGCCACTCAATTCTACAGATGGGATCTGCATGATCATCATGAACAAAATTGTCACATCAACTTAGAACCAAATGGCAGCTTTGTTTGCCAGCTGCTGACGTAGTGGCCTAAGCATTATGCCTGTGATTAAAATTTGCGAAAAGTCATTAGCTGGTAATATGCCGAGAGATCACACAAACAAGCTAGACTAATGGCTATAGTTGCTTAGCTTGGGCCTGCTCGGTATCGGCCGGTAGCATTTCTGAGCAGAAGCAACTTGAAATTGTATATCCTAGACGCGCAGGTGAAATTGCACATTCTGGATGCACTGTTGTATGTTGGCAACAGTGCAAAGTTTGTGTATGTAATTTATTATTTTTTCTGTGCCATGTATCAGCATGGAAAGGCACTGATGGGCATCGCAGTTTGCAGGAAACCCTTTGCTGGCTTGTATGAAGCAACGTGCTTGTGTGCTTCTTTTTCACAGACCGCGTAAAAAAAAAAAAAGAAATTGTGAAAATTTAGTCACCTGCAAGAAATTGAACTCGGACCTGCAGCCTTGGTAAGCTAATAACTATCCTCGGCACCGTGCTAACAAAGGGTACTGAATTGTACGTATTGTATTTTGCATGCACTGTCTCGTTATGGCTGCCTTGGGCGCAACAAATAAAGTGAACAATGATGTAAGGGAGTTTTAATAAGCGTGTCTCTCATGCGTATGCTGTTATATAACTTAGACAACCATCATAGATGGGTACTGCTGGCTTTTCCCCCCCACCTATATGGGGTGCATGCTTAGCTACAGCAGGTATAACGAAGGTATTTTCGTTTCGGATGTCGGTTCATTATAATGAGGTTCAACTCTGTGAAAGCTGTAGTGCAATGAACGGTTGACATATTAAACTTTGGCACTACTTTTTCCCCAGCCTTTCTTAGCAGAGCAAGCCAGAACGTTGCAGTTCCAGGATGAACTGGAGAAAAAGGACCAGCAGATAACTGCACTTAAGAAGCATATTGAAGCCCTGGCTGTAAGTATTCGGTGACACCTTCCACTTCCTTTTCACATTTGTTTATGATGGCTGCCTTCACTCTCTCTTTTTCTGGGGCTGTTCTGTGCAAATTCAGCTCACCACTTTCTGCTTACACACGAGCTTAGTCCATTTTGTCCAGTGTGCACACAAGCGAGCTAAGTAGGGATGTTCGCTGTAGGTGTTGGCTGGTTGCCCACGGACCTGAATGCATACCTGCCAACTCTTCAGAATTTTCCATAAAATGTACGAAATTCGAGCAGTCTTAGATTTCACAAATCTTGCTTAAAATTTTTTGGAAAACATTTTATTTGCAAAAAAAAAGTGAGAATGTAGTAAAACTACACCCTGGTACCTTGCGCCGCCACGAGAGGGCAATACGTATGCATGACATCATCAGCAGCTGCAAGGTTGTAGTGACTTCTGTCGTCTACCAAGGGGGTCACAAATCCATGTCCAAAGCTCGATAGGGCCGATATCGCCTCTAGCACCTCCAACAGCAGTCCCACGCGCCCGTGCAACAAAGGCAACAGGTTTATACCTGTTGCCTTTGTTTGCACGGGCGCGTGGGTTTGGACTTCAGTCAGCTTCAGTCACTGCAGTTTTGGTCTCGCCTTTTGTGCGACTAGCTGCCGTGTCGGACGCAGTGCGACTCCGGCCTGTAGCGGCTTCGCAGTGCAATGACGGGCTTGAAACCTCTACAGTACTTCGAAGTGTTTTTGAAATCATGCACAGCAGAATTTCTGTGCTTCGTGCTGTCAGAGAAAGGGGACAAATTCGGATTCTGCACCATGTTTGCCTGTGATGTAAATATCTCGCATGGCGACAAGTCTGACATCAAGGTCCACATTGCTTCGAAAAAGCATCAGGATTATGTGTGACCCGCGGACAGCCAGCCAAGCCTAGTAAGTTTTGTACACAGTGACAGCAACCTCGGTGTGATTTGTGCTGAATGCCTCTTCATGGCGTTTTTAGTTGAACACAACATCCCACTGAGGGTCAGCGATAATGCCGGACCGCTTTTCCGGAAGATGTTCTCCAAGTGCAAAGAAGCGAAACGCTACACCTGGGGACGAACAAAGACGACGTCAATTGTTCGAGAAATGGCCGCCAACGCGGTGACTTTGCTGGATGCCCTAAAACAGCAAGCATTTTTGATCGCTGTGGGTTGCAGTAACAATAGGGATACACAGCTTTACCCTATTGCGACATATTCCGTTAAAGAATCGAGTAGAGTCAAAAGCCGCCTTCTTTGCCTTGGGACAATCCAAGGGGAAGTGACAGGTCACAAGATTACAAATCTGGTTCTGGACGAGGTGAAGTCTCGGAATTTGCGTGTTGGAAACCTGTTGGCTATGTATTCGGACCGTGCCAATGTCATGATTGGCAAGAAAAACAGTGTTTCTGCTGTATTGAGAGAGGCTAAACCAGGTTTGATAGGGGTTGCTTTCCCGTGCCATCTCGTCAACTTGGCTGTCCAAAAAGGAGCTTCATGTCTTCCTGTAAAGGTTGATGAGGCTTTGGTTGACATTTTTTTTTTTCCTAGGCAAAAGCATGAAGTGGAAAGATTGAGTTAGAGTTCCAAAAAATGCATGATGCCGAGGTCAGAAAGATGTTGAACCATTTGCCGACACGTTGGCTGTCGTTGGGAAAGTGTTTGAAGAGGCTGCTCAACCAGTGGAAACCACTACTCAGCTTTCCTTTATCTGAAACAAAGCAGTGCAGGAAGCAGAGCTTATTTTTGGAGTCATACCAAATTCCGAAGACTTCCTCACAAACCCTCAAGAGTCCTGCATTGACCCCAAAGTCTGCTACACATCTTCACAAGACTGCTGCAGGCCTCGGGAAGAAAAGCACCGACGGTGATGAGCTCTTGCTAAAGAGGAAAGGAGCTCATTCTGGACCTCAAGCAAAAAAACTGAAACTTCATACCAAGGATTCTGGGGAAGCCAGCCATGTGGCCCGTGAAGAGCGCCTGTTTTATTTTTTGTCATCGGAGCTAAACAGGGCATGCTGTGTTTTTCTCCAAAATGTTATACCGATTTTCGAGAAGGCAAACTGCCTTCTTCAGGCACAGGCTCCTCAAATTCATGTACTGAAGGGCCGAGGATCTCCTGACTAGATTTGTGCACTCAGGTGTTGTCAAGGCATATCATTCATCGCTGGAGCTGCAGAGAACCAGAAAGGTGATGAAGATATAGTCATTGGCAGCACAGCCTACTCAGTGGTTGAGTCACTGAGCTGCATTGAGAGAAAGCAGTTCTCTGCTGTACGTCTGTGCTTGACGGCAGCATGCGATTACATTCGCCACATATTCCCACTAGAAGACGTCAATCTCAGGATAGCTGAAGTTACTAAAGTACAAGCTCTGGAAACTGCTTCCTTCAACAGCGCACGTCGTTTCATTATAGCGTTCCCTGCTATCCTACCCCAGCAGAGTGGCAGGTCAAAAGAAGAAGCAATCGACGCACTTGAAGTTGAGTTTGCCAACTTGCAAGCATATCAGGTTCCAGCCGACAGATTGAATGAGTAAAGGTGCGACGTGCAGTAGTCACAATTAGGAAGCGTTCGAAGTGTCAACGGATAGCTTAGGTGCCACAGAATTTCAATGATAATGCTGGGTATTCTCTCCATTCCCCACAGTAATGCTGAATGTGAGAGAATATTACAGCGAAACTGTATACCTCTACCATCCAAGGAAATTTTCGTGTCGTCATAAGCGAAAAATTCCCCATATGTGGGCCAATCCCGGAGATAGTGCTATACTGGCCCGACCTGCGGCTGAGGTTAAGCAGGCGTTAAGCACTCCCTATACGTGGGCCAATCGCGAAGTTAGTGAAATGCCGGGCCGACCCGCGCGGAGGTGAAGCAAGCGTTAAGCACTCCCCATAAGTGTGCCAATCCCGAAGGTAATGCAATACCGGCCCGACCCGCGGCGGAGGTGAAGCAGGTGTAAGCCATCCTCATACGTGGACCTATCCCGAAGATAGTGCAATACCGGCCCGACCCGTGACGGAGGTGAGGCAGGCGTTAGCACAGCACTCCCCATGCATGGGCCGATCCCGAGGATTGTGCAATACCGGCCCGACCCGCGGCGAAGGCGAAGCAGACTTTAAGCACTCCCCATACTTGGGCCGACCCCTAAGTTAGTGCAATGGCGGGCTGACCCGCGGCGGAGATAAAACAGGCATTAAGCACTCCCCTACGTGGGTCGATCCCGAAGATAGTGCAATGCCATGCCAACCTGCAGCGGAGGTGCAGTTCGCCATTAAGGGGCCCACATACACAGCTTCTCTGGTCATCCTTCACAGAGTGGAAGGGCACTGAGGTTTTTCCAGCTCTGTGAACAAAACTCTTAACATAGTTTCGCTCATCTGTGTTTGAGAGAACACTCGAAAGTCTGCTGATGGTCAAGGGGCACCGTACTTGCTTTGAGCAAGCCTACACGGAGAAGTTTCTGAAGCAGGCAAAGTCAGCAAAAGCAAAATCGTTGCAAAAATAAATTGTGCCCCAGTAGAGTTTTCGCCCTTTACTCTCCAAGACAGGATTCCACTTGCGGTTGTGAAAATGTGAGTAAACTTGTCGCAAAAGGTAAACCCCATAAAAAAAAGGAAGTGCCGCCGTGCTGTGGCTGTACAGCTGTCAGAAAGCCAAGAACCATGTTGTCAGTGAAAGTGGGAAGAGAAGATACTGATTGGCACCAACTTTCTTCATGGTCAGCAAGTATAACATCGTGCATATAGACCATGTCAGAAGAGTACGGCAAGAAACCATACGGCATCTGAAACCTAAGGCACCATTATACATTTGTTAAATAGCCTTGGGATGTTCAAATAATTGAGCAGGTCCAAAATTGTATGTGTTTTCAAATTTATATCTGTTTGTTCCACTTACTTCGAAAATTGTGAACACTGAAATTCAAACAGAAGTAAACACTGAATAGCTTGATATTTGATTGATATTTGCACAAGCCAAGTTTTGAAGCATGCTCATGACGCACCATTGTTGGTATGCTGGAAGTATTGTGCTGAGTGCTGCCAAAAAAGAAGTCTGATCATAAATTAGACAGTTATGACTGCCATTCACCCTTTTAGGGTCACTGCGGTATAATTGCGGCAGTAGAAACAAGTCTCAGGTAGTCAAAGGCATACATGTAAGCCAGAAACTGCACATTTAAAGAATGAAGCTTTTTGTAATAAAGTGCCACCTAGTGTTGCTAGGGTGTAGCTGGTGCTTCGTGCAAGTTGAAAAGATAATAATAAGGCGATAGCTTTGTTGGCATTACAGCCATTTTCCATGGATGTTGATTGAGAATGCGTTTCTAATCTAAAACATGTGGTGAAGCATGTAACAAAAGGTCCGTAGGCCCTCCCTCCCAGAAGTAAGAATATTTATCAGAAGTACAAAGATTTATGCCCTCGTGTGAAATTTTTCAGTGTAAGCTGTGCAAGAATCGTACGATGTACAAGATTGAGGGCGCACATTGCTTTTGTAAGTCCATCTATAGTCTGTGAAAAAAGTAACGCATGATCATCTGCCCCTTTATTCTAAGGCCGAGCTGAAGGTGGTGAAGCTTCGCAACAAGCAGCTGTGCAACATCTTGGCCCAAGGTGAAAGTAAGCATCAATTTAAATTATCATGCAATGCATCCTTAGGTAAGAGCATTTCCAGTTGTACATGCAGTTATGCAATTATCTTTTTGCTTTGTGACAGATCGTCTAGTGTTCTGCATATTCAGGCATGGAAAATTCAAATCTAAGGTTCATGTTACTCTCACTTGTGGAAAGGCCAGCTAAGGTCACTGTTGCTTGCAGTTCTTTTGTCCCGTGATGACTATAATAATGTATTTCTGTGCATGTGTCATTTGATCATAAATTCATCATGGCTAGCTTGTTGTCTTTAGTTTTACTGTCACTTGGTGTAAACCAGCTAGCAATACAACTGTGTGGTTTGTATTGCTCGGAGACAAATTTGCGCAGAAAGTCACTGTTCATTAATATAAATGAAAAAATGGCCAACAAACTTACTTTTCTATTAGACCAAATGTAGTATTGAAGCATTGTCGGTGATCTGATGGCAGCATTCTCGAGGAACTGTAAGGCAGGAAATATCTATGCTACTTGTATTTTGTGCCCGAGCACATGTCTGCATTATCCAAAGTTTCCATTGGAAAGGGTAGCAGCTGTGAGGTACTGGGGGATGCTGAAACTGTCAACTGTTCTAAGTTAGTGGGTGTGGGTGATAAATTTCGGTGTTCAGATTTGCTTAATTATTGTGATCCTATCATTGTAGGACAACATTGATTAAAAAGATTAAGGTTGTTGATAATTCTGCTATGCTTTGCAATAATTTCATACATAAAGGAACACAAGGTGGAAGTGTGGCACTTCATGCCTACAGGAGTCTCCGATATGGCTGATCAGCCATTGGGGATATTACGAGGCGTATGTTTCCGACTGCAAAAACTTGCAGAACACAAGAGCAGTGGGAAAAAATAGAGAGAGAATTCACATGCAGTCAATATGGTTGTTCTAGATGTTCTACCATACAGGCTCATGTAGGAGCCGCACCCTGAACTTGGCAGCCCAATATCTGTGCTTAAAAAAATATATCCTACAAACAAGCAATTGTGTTGAGTGCCCCAATGCCGTGCGCGTGCTCCAGCGAATATTCGCAAGTTCTGTACTTCCACATGCAGCTACTAGATGGTGAGAGCTGTGCATTCACCTCTGATACAGTAGTACATGCAAGGTGTGCATAAGTCACCGGCTGCACCAGCGCCATTTTGCCCAAAAGGTTTAGTGCCATGTAAGGGCCGCACCTCGGCAAAATTGGGAAGAAGAAAGTGTGGCTCTTACATGAGTCTATATGGTAAATGCATTCTGAACTTTTGTGTGCGACCATGTTACTGTTTTTCAGTTTCACCCTGCTGAGCTAAGCCACTCAAAACTCAAAATTTTTCATAGCTGTCTAGGCTTCTTCTCATGAGCTTCGTGGTAGTCTGTTGCAAGGAAATTATAGTCTGCCATGTGTGCAGTCGGAGGACATTGCATAATTCTGTGCTGTACTGTGCTTGCTGGCACAAGACTAGGGAAGCGGACAGAAGTGAAGAGGGGCATTTTCCATGTACTTGAACTCGACAAAACTATTGTACAATACATTATGCATCATGCAGCTATGCTAATTGCAGTGTTAAGCTGAGTCACTGGTGCTGGACTCAGATAGACGAATGCTGACATGACATTGCAACTATTTTTTTTTTTTTCACTGCTTTGAATGAACCTCCAATACCTTTGTATCCTAGAAAAATATACTAGCAAGCATCACAAGACCTGAAATAATTTTATATGTAGCGACCGTCCATCACTCCGCCCTGCCTCGTCGTGGGAGTCATTGCCCCTTGCTCCGGCGAGGCAAGGCAAGGCGAGGTGCCTTGCCTTGCTCTGGCGTCATTGCCCCCTGCTCTTTCTTGTGTAACTGAGGTGGCTGCCCGACTTGGGCTCCACTACTGCCACTCAGCAAACCTGCTTTTACTTTTGAATAAAGCCAGTCAACTCTCCGATCTCAAGCTGTCAAAACGTGTATTTCTTGCCTCCACTAGACTGAACTCCCAGCAAATATGGTTGACTTCTGTTAATTTGACCGTGACGGGAGTGACGAAATTGATCAAGTTATCCATCGGGGTGAATTAAACAAGATGCGAATACACATTGATGATTTATTTGGCAGTATTTGCCTGATTCTAACAAGCACCCATTGCTTTAGCAAAAACAAAACAAAAAACTAAAAAATTGTTGCCCAATGGCGGCCAGTTTCCTAAAGTCAGCTTTGCCAAACAGTTTGTTTGCTTTTAGGTCAGCTTTGCCACAGTATATCTGTGTGATGTGGTCAAGCCTTAAAAGATTGCAAGGCAGTTTTGGTTTCGTGTCCGATTGCAACGCGCAGGCTATTTCCGGCCCAAGTTCCTTCAAAAAAAAAAGGTGTGCTTTAGGATTATGTAAATACCATAAATAAACATTGTGAGCTATGGTTATTGTTTAAAAATCTTTCTTTCAACGAGAGATGGCATGTGTTCAATGCATTCATTGTCTCCTAAGTTCTGCCGAGACGGACGCTGCCACTAGAGGTGTCGCTATTGCAGTTTAACATAGTGGTCAGGCAGGTGCTTGCTGACAAGTTCTGATTATGCGACAAAGGCCAATTTTAGAATCGAACTTTTCCTGTCTTATGTTTGGAGGATGGTGCTCCTAGTCCAGGTCTCCAGTGGCCGTGGTGATGTTGCCAGCCTGCCAGACCAGTTCCTGCTAAAACTGAATTCCATCCTGCAGCATGGTCTTTCAGTTATTCAGGGTTAGGTTGTGGTTTGTGAAGGGTCTTTGCCCAGGCAGTGGGTCATTGGCACGTGATGTAATTAGGGTAACCCCACAGCCCGGGAAGCCACAGGAATAGGATGTGAGGTGTGAGATTCAGGAAAGTGTTGAACTGTAATTGCATTGAGGTGGTGGATGGCGTTGCATCGTTCATGACATTGACTCGCTACACTCTTACGATCACTGCAAGTGGCTGCCACACATGAGCACAGCGAGAAAATAACGGCCACAACACTCATTTCTTTTCTTAATAAGCACCACCACCATACGTAACTTCAGCGCTACACGACTTTGGAAAGTTTTGCTCTGTTTCATGACATCACGATAATACCAGGTCAGGCATTTGAAGACCAACTTTAGTATCAAGTTAAAATGTCTCAAATTTCCCAACCTGCATACTTGTCAAATGTCATCCTTCTACACACAACAATATGTTTGCAAAAAATCTTTGAGAGTACTACTTTGACAGGACTCTCAAGTCATGTATCATGTTTTACGAGAATGACTGAAGTTGGCAGCACTGGCACACTTATTATTTAGTATCTCCAGTTTACATGCTTATTGTCTCATCTGATCCTTGTTGCTTGGGACTGGCTGAAAGTGCCTTGTTAAGCGACTTGAACATTGACATGGCGAACATTAGTGAAAAAGTATGATCGCCCTTCTAGTTTAGCATTTCGCAGTATATGTACAGTGCTCACGGAATGAAACGCGTCAATTTAGGGCTAAGTAATGCGCATACTTTCGTTTCCACCGGCTGCAGCTCATGTCACATCGACGCAATTTTGGCGCGTACACCTACACCGGAGCCCTCGTTACCCTTGGCGACCAAATTCCATGCGGCATGGCATGGTTCTCTGGTGTACTTCGCATATATGCAGGGTTCTACTAAATACTCCGTGTCGCGTTTCATTCCGTGAGCACTGTACATGCTTATTGTCTTTTTGGGGCCTTGCTACTTGTTTTTGTACTTTGTTTTTGAACTGGAAGCACTTTTTTCATTCAATATTGATGTGGACATTTGTAGTGAATTATTGTGACCTAGCGCTAGTGTTATCACAGAAGAGATATTGCTCAAGAGCGTCCAAAAAAACATAAGTGCCTGTTAGGGATTCTCAATTGTTCACTGATTCACGCCTAATTGCTTATACACTTGCAGTGCAAGACAAGGCAGAGATCCTGCGGGACTTTGAGGAAGTGACACAGGTCAAGGACGAACTGACTCAACAGGTATAGCACACTCATCCATTCTTGAAGGAAGCACCTCTGATAGTATGTAACTCAGCTTCTTTGTGAGTGGAGTTTGGTGGATGGTGCTTCTAGTCCACGCGGTCAAAAGTAGTCAACACAATGCATAGGTCAAGGCAAATGTCTAGCAGTGAGGTATTAATTTGCAAATCTTCCCTTCAAATCTAAGGTGCTATGAGCACTTGAACAATAATTAGGTGCCTATCCTTTGTAGTACATACAGTAAAAGCTCGTCAATTCGAATTCCGCGGTGAGGCTACGAAAACTCAAATTATACAAAATTCGAACTAATGAAAGTCTGATAAAGAAGGCACCCGGTTAAGGCGTGTTTATAGTCCGACATAGCGTGAGCGTGCGCGCACTCGTTACGTCACGTTGGCAAGAACAATGTCTATAGTTCAAAGCACTGGTGCAGCCAACGTAACCAAATGCGGCCAACATGGTCCGACGTCAAAATGACTGTTGCTCCATTCGCACATTTGTCGCGCCGACTGTGCTGACCCACACTGCATGGCGTGAAGAAAAAAAAAAGGTGCCCATGCCGCTTCATCAACAGCTGCAAACAGCCGTTCAAAGTCATCAAAGCGGCGTGCAGGTTGGGGATCATTCAGCTCATTCTCCGAAGAGAGCAGCTGATGGCGCGCGCGTCGAAGTCTAGAGGGGGCAGCATTTCGGCTGGCGCAGCGCAAGCGGCATAGCGTGACTGGCCGCAAGCAATGCTCGCCGAAAACGTTGCGCTATAAACACGCCTTTGCTCTGCAGGAACAAGAGCTGTGCTCTAAAATGCACTCACAAAATGTACCACAACCTGCTGCGACGTTGGTCTCCGTCGTTCTACTTTCGTAGCTGCACCAGCTGCCGAGTCCCACTGTATGTACAGGCGGCAGCCACACATATCCCAGCCATGCTGGGATACGTGTAATAGCCACAAATCTCAAAGGCTATGCTTTTTGGTACTGCGAGCGCCGATAAACGTCACAGCCATTATGTTTCAGACATCACCTGGTGCCGCTTCTCAGCAGAACAACTCATAGAGAAAGAGCATAGCCTACGAGATGTAACAGAAACATGCAAAAATGTAAAGCAAGAAAAAGAAGAGAAAAAAAAACGGTGCCTCGTCCGTGTTTTTATCTTGAAGGGCTTGAGAGAGGCAACCTGCAACAGAGGCATTGGCCATGGCTGGCCAGGCGCGAACGTGCCTCTCCAGTCAGGCCTAAACAATGGGCTGAAGATGAAAAGAGCAGAGCGGTACAACAACGCCAGCGTCGCCAACGTGCTCCCGCGCACTAGCACACTCCCCCATCCATGGTGGCATGGAGTTCAAATTATTGGTGGCGGTGCGGATTTCAGTGTGAATTAGCAGGATGCATTACATATTGCTTTCAATATATTGTGGGACGAACCACTGCAGCTACTTCGAATTATCCTAAATTGAGAATTAACAAGTTGTGAATTAACTAGCTTTTACTGTAATTTGGTGCCAGCAACATTGGCGAATAAGAGCAGTGGCAATTGCATGCCATTTAAAGCACTAGGTGTGAGCCTGCATGCTGTAGGTTTGTTGGGTGCAAGATTCGCAGTGTTGTACACGGATGCCTTCAGGCTGAGGCTTTCCTTGTTAAACCACTGGCGATTACTTACCCTATGATACTATGTATCTGTAATCTTTTTTTTCTCTGTTCTTATAAAATACAGTGTTATTATTTCTTCCTTTTTCTTTCTTTCTTTTTTTTTTCAAGGTACACTTTTCAACATTGAACTACAGATGAGTGATTGTTTAAGTGGTCTGCACCTAATTGGTGATCCACACTTATAGGCATATCTATCGTTTAAGCATAACACAAAACTGTCTACAGCTGTAGCTTGAGTAGAGTGGAGTACTCGATGCACAGTAGCAAATCTGTAGCTGCTATAGGTGCCAAGGACCTGTATGCAGGATGCAGCAATTATAAGGGCCATGGCAGTTTGCTAGCTGCTTTCTCATGTTCTTGTGAAGCACTTGATAAATGGTGTACCTCTGGGGCAAGACAATACTGCAGGTGTCACCCATGCTTAAGTCAGCTTAAAATTGTTTAGCTGCTGTATTTCGTTAATTTGATGGAAAGAGGCCGATTATTACTCTATAAGAATGAAAGGTAAACTTCCCTCTTCAAATTTCGTACTACAACCTGAGTGCAAATGCATCACAGTAGCATGACGGATTTCATTGTATTTTCTTATACTTTGGCTGTTGATCCTAAGGCGGGAAAACTTCTGAAAACTTTCTTGTTGAGTCGTTCGTTGCTTTAGACTACAGTGTTTACCTTCTTTACCAATTAAAGACAAGTGGGGAAAGAACTTCATGGTGGTGCTCCGACCAGCTCTCTATTTTTACCTTTCTTTCTAGCGGACCTAACCTCCTGCCAGAGTAAGAGTGGCCACTTTGCTATTGCAGAAGCGTGGTTTACTAAAGCAGCTTAACCTAATATTCCTCTTCAGTTTCTTTAGCGACATCTGTCTATCCGCTGGCATAAGCAGTGTCCATTAACACAGCATTCATTTAAAAATAAGCATATACAGCAACATTTCTGCAGCTCTTCAGAATAACAGATAAAGAAGGGATGCTGTGTTAATTATTTCCAGTCTCGTGTTAAGCATTTCTTTCAGGCTCCTCCTAGCAGTCAGCATGTGCTGTGGCAGGCTGCAGTTTGTAGCGCTCCTTTTCAGTGTGCCTTAAAAGAAGTATATTATGGAGCAAGCGATGGGCAGCCCCATTCCCTCACCTAAGCTAATCCACCGTAGCACCCCTGCGCTGTAGATACGCAGAAAGCATATACAGCACGATGACAGTTCATCATGAAATTTCAGTTTTTGTGACCAAACCAGTAGATGTTCAAATTCCAATTGTGCCCCATGTGTTTTCATGTCATGGAGCAATTTCACATTTCTTTGAACCACTGATCAGTGGTGTGCGACTTGTGTTGCAGGTTACCGAGCTACATGCTGCACTGGAGCAAGAACGGTCAAAGGTGCGCTTGCTGCAGCAGGATCTCAAGAAGGTATGGCTGCATTTTCTTCCCATCCATGCATTAAGAAACACTAAACTCACCATTGCCATTAGTGTGGATGGATGATGGTCAGATATGCATCAAGCAAAGCATCAGCATAGCCAGTGGTAGAACAGCTGCACTTATGGCACCAAATTGTGCCAAGAGCAGGCCTTTATGCTATCCAGCTCCAGAACAGCATTTTAGTGGAAAATTGCACCAAGCCTGCATTTGATAGAAGCTTAAGAATGAAAGCCTCTGTCCATTGAAGCTGACTCGTTAGTAAAACTGATACTGTTGGTTATCCATTTGCAGTTTTTTCGCTTTTGTTACATTTCTCTGTGGCAGATACTCCAATGTACTGCCACTGTACTGTCTATTTGTTTGTCCCATTCATCTAGAATTTTGTTATTTCTTGTACTAGCATGACATAAAGTTGGCTCTGTGGGATGTTGGATAAAAGAAACCTCGACTAATGTTAGGTCGCAAATTGTTTAGAGTAGTTGTTGGCAGTGCCACTTAAAAGATATCTTGTAACACGTCTACTCAACTGCTGACATGTAATTATCTTGCAAGTGAGGACCTTTCTTGGAAACCTGTGCGATCAGAATAGCAGATTTCATGGTTGTAATTTAATCGACTTTCATGAGTTTCCTGGCAAGTTATTTGGAGATTGGCCTATTGAAGAATCATGTGGACCTCATAGCAGTAAATTTGGTTCAGTCGTGGGCATTCTAGACATGGTCTTGTTGACAGCCTCTAGTTCTGTTTCCGAGTTTTTTTTTTTTTTTTTTTTTGCTCACGTGAGGTTCACTGAACAAGCTGTGCCTGTTGCATGTGTTAATCGTAATAATGACCCCACCCATAGCACAATATACGCAGAGAAAGCCATTCTAATAAAAATAAAAAGCTAGTTCGGCCATTTTTAGCCTGAATGCCTCATGGATATACTTTTAACACTAGCATTTATTGAATATTTGTTATTTCAGCTAAGACCGTATTTGCCACATAGATGTATATTGGACACTTTGCCGAAAGTGCCTGACCTATGCCACAAGGTCTAATGGTGGTTTCACCACTGCGTAGCCAAGTCTGAAGTCAGGTGCCTTCTACCTGGTCATATAATGTTTTTTGTTTTCCCAGTTACTAATAAAATTTTTGGGGTTGTCCCAACAGAATGAGACCTCACTGTTTGTAGCAAAGCCGCTGTCCTGGTGATACACCTGTCGGGGCACTGTGGTCACCCTACCTGCTCTGTTTTCCATGTTATGTCTTTGCAAACTATGGCAGACACCAACTAGCCTAATAGTATGCTGGAGTCACCATAAGCACATTTTTCTTGCACACTAGTTAGGTATTTCGTGCGCAGTGTATGTTATAAAACGACAGCAGATGTCATTCTACCCCAATACTATATCTTGCACCTTTTTTTGCGTCAGCATTTTTTTTTTTTTCGCTTATTGTTTGAAATTGAGTGGATGTGGGAAATAGGAGCCTGCCTGAATCAGTTTATTTTGGTAACCAAGTTAGCAAATTATTGGCTCAATCTGTTACTCGGCTCCCTACCAGACCACCACGTTATGGGCTGTGCTCTCCCTCCGATGAGACGCAACTGGCTATGTATCGACTAGGGAATGCCAGTCAAGTAGAGAGAAACATGGAAAAATTGTGCAGTCTAAAAAATTGATTGTGCTGATGCTCTTGTCACCCTCTTGAAGTCTCTCCTACTGTTTGTTATGCTAGCATGCGATGGATGCATTTTCTTCTATGATGTCAGCATTATCTGGCCACACTGGAGAGCAAAGTCTAACTTTGAGCATTGCTTCTGAATGTACTGTAATTGATTACCTTGGAAGAAAATGATTGAGTAGTCATAATGAGCGATTCTTTCACTGTTTCACAGATAAGTCACTGACCGATTATTTTCTCTCTGTTGGGATTGGCTAAAAGTCTGACGAATCTAGGGTCTGAAAAAAAAATCAATTAATATGGAATTTACCACAAGAGGAGTGTCTTTATTCCTCAAGTGGCATGAAAAGCTTCTCAGCATGTCACAAACTGGGAAGTATGCAAAATTTGTGAGAAGGGAAGGGAGAGAGCAGCATAGGCAAGCGGTGAACTATCCAGAAGTTTACATGCCTCATCCGTCGTCTGCGTGCAGACACTATTACTACAAAACCAAATGTTCCTAGTCTTCCAATGAATAAAATCTTTATATATGAAGAAAAGATGTTTTTTCTTCTCAAGCTTAAACACATTCTCAAATAGCGATACGTATGGCTACTACAATTTATAGCTATTAAATTTCTCTGTGTGGTCACTAGGTGATGTCGCACTCAGCCAAAAAAAGAAAGAAACAGAAAACATGGGAACAGTGGGTCCCTCAGGACCTCAATGAAAGTTCATTGTCTGTCTGTCTGTCTGTCTGTCTGGGAACAGTGGCGTGCTTTTCAAGAGGGAGCAACAACATTCCGCTGGCTCGCTGGCACCTAATGATGGCATCGAGTTCACCTCAAGACCAACTCACTGTTTGTTTCTGTAAATGAAAGCGATGTCGGAATTCTTTTTCCCCTCTCTTCAAACGCATTTCGCACCTCCAACTGCTCTGCTTTGTCCTTGAGCAATGCCAACATAACAACCAAAGCTTCCCATTGCAAGTGCCATTTTCTCGAATCAGACTATGGATTGGATCCAAACATGCCATGCCGTAGCCATTGCCACCATTTGGATTGAGTTCAGTCTACCAGATGTGCCATGCAAAGCCGATCTCGCAATGAGCACATGACCACTCGAATTTTACACCTCTCGTCGTGTTCTGCTCCTAGGAAATGACTTGCTCCATATCAAGATGATTGGCAGAAGCGTGTCATCATTATGACGTCGCCAAAAACGTGGCCGCACACTGCAACTGACAGCATCGGCGCAGCCTAGACCAATCACGCACGGCATACAGAACAATGATTTCCGATTGCACCCCTGATTGGGCTATATTTTGGCCATTATCATGCTATCAGATACTAAGATAGACAAAAGTATGGTCATGCACCGAATATGAATTTGTTGGCAGCTTCAAACACAGGTCGACTGCACTCCATTAGCCAAATGATTGGTTTTTTTATCGCTCTCATTGACTGGTACTTCCCTGGCGTCATTGTGGCCCTCCATCACTAAAGATAGTGAAGCTTAATCTGATATGATGTCATGTGATGGTTCTGGATGACAAAAGCTCATAATGGTGACAGTCAAGTTGCCGGGGAGAATGTCACAATGTAGGACATTAAGGTACAAATGCAAATGCAGGCTTGATAGCTGGACTTGGCTTATCCCACAATTTGGACACAGTTGGTGGCGACTGGATTGTCGACTGGGTCAGTAGTGTCCTCTTGCTGGTTTTGTTTGTGTTTAAAGAAAGACACTGGCAATATGTCAAAACATCACCTTTCACCACGTTGCAGTAGTCAAATTAAGATATTACGCAGGACGAGTCCGAAGTGTTGGAACAACATGCCATAAGAGCATCCCAGATTTTGATTATATTCTTTACATCTGTGGGATGTACAGCAATTCCGCAAATGTATAAATAGTCATGCCAAAATGGCTTACAGCAGTCTAAGTGCTCTTACACCTGTTCAAACATGATATTTTACTAACCTTATTTTCTTGAAGGCATAGAAACAATGATCATGTATTATCTTGTCTGCGTTACAGTACTATCTGCTTATGAATGTGTGTTCTCCTTTTTTATTATTGCAGGGTGGGAAGAGAGAACCTCGGTAGCATTTGGTCCGGCCCCAAGTTTTTTACTGTCTGCCTGCGAAGTGCAAAGGCTGCACTGTAAATGCCAGGACAAGACACGTCGCTAATGGGGCCTTGTCTGCTGAAAAACATTGAAACTACTGCCATTGCACATCTTCTAGCGTCTAGCAGGCTGGCTCGCTTCTTATGTACATACATCAGGCGGACTGTGTGTTGGTTCTTTTTTATTTCTTACATAAACATGTGATGTGTTTGTCTGTTACTTCAGGGAACAAATGAAGTGGCTACACTTGTTAATTTAATTTAGAGGTGATGTAGAACATTGTTGATTAAAGTCACATTCTCTGTTACCTTAGTGTGTCTGTCTATACTGATGTTTGTGTGTGCCCATTGCACAAAGAATGATCAAGGCATTGGGTCCCAAGAACCAGTAAAAATGACAAACTAATGATGATGGCAGGGTGAAAATAGAAAAGAAGGCTCTAGCCCATTTCCCACCCTAACCTGGAATGGCCATTTTGATAACAGTACTATTGAAACGATAGTCAAATGATTAAGAATAATCCTACACAATGGCATCGTGATCAGTGCAATGTGAACTTTGCACATATTGCTCCAAAAATTTGTCTTTCAAGGTTTTGTGACAAGTGCGCAGGATTCTTTCCTATGTACATCTTTGGTTCGAGACTATTAAACTTGCCTTTCAATTGATAGTATAGGCAAGTCTTGCACATTTGGTTTCATTTCGGTGTACAGCAATATTTATAGTTATCATCATCAGCTTGTTTTATGTCCACTATAGGACGGAGGCCTCTCCCTGCGATCTCCAATTACCCCTGTCCTGCGCCAACCGATTCCAACTAGCGCCCTCAAATTTCCTAATTTCATCGCTCCACCTAGTCTTCTGCCATCCTGGACTGCGTTTCCCTTCTCTTGGTAACCATTCTGTAACCCTAATGGTCGAACAGGTATCCAACTGACGCATTACATGACTGGTGCAGCTCCATTTTTTTCTCTTGATGTCAATTAGAATATCGTTTATACCTGTTTGCTCTCTGATCCAAACCACTCTCTTTCTGTCTCAGAACGTTATGCCTAGCAATCTTCGTTCCATTGCTCTTTGCCGGTCCTTAAATTGTTCTCTAGCTTCTTTGTCATTCTCCAAGTCTCTGCCCCATATGTCACCACTGGTAAAATGCACTGATTGTACACCTTCCTTTTCAATGATAATGGTAAGCTTCCGGTCAGGAGCTTACAATATCTGCCGTATGCGATCCAACCCATTTTTATTCTTCTATGAATTTCCTTCTCATGATCAGGGTTCCCTGTGATTTACCTAGGTAAACATACTCCCTCACAGACTCTAGAGGCTGACTGGCGATCGTGAACTCTTGTTCCCTTGCCTGGCTATTCATCATTACCATTGTCCTCTGCATATTAATATTCAACCCCACTCTTGCACTCTCTTTGTTAAGGTCCTCAATCATTTGTTGTAACTCTCCTGCATTGTTGCTGAATAGAACAATGTCATTGGCAAACCAAACGTTGCTGGAATATTTGCCGTTGATCCTTACTCCCAAGCCTTCCCAGTTTAATAGCTTGAATAATTCTTCCAAACACGCAGTGAATAGCATTGGAGAGATTGTGTCTCCCTGTCTGATCCCTTTCTTTACAGGTATCTTCATGCTTTTCTTGTGTAAAATTAAGGTAGCTGTAGAACCTCTGTAGATATTGTCCAAGGTATTTATGGAAGCATTCTGTGCTCCCTGATTACGTAATGCCTCTGTGACTGCTGATATCTCTACTGAATCAAATGCCTTTTTGTAATCTATGAAAGCCATATAGAGAGGCTTATTGTACTCTGCGGATTTGTCGATAACCTGATTAATGACATGGATGTGATCTATTGTAGAGTATCCCTTCCTGAAGCCAGCCTGTTCCCTTGGTTGACTAAAGTTCAGTGTTGCCCTTATTCTCTTGGAGATTATTTTGGTAAATTATAAAATACTGGGAGTAAGCTAATGGGCTTATAATTTTTCAACTTTATATTGTCTCTCTTTTTGTGGATTATAGTATAATGTGTGCATTCTTCCAGTTTTCTGGGACCCTTGCAGTCGATAGACAACTGCATTATGCCTCCTCCATCGTTGATTAAATCGACTGTTATTTAATCTTCTCCTGCCGCTCTTCCTCATTTCGTGTCTTGTAAGGCCCTTCTGACCTCATCGCTAGTTATAGGAGGAGTTTCTGTATTTTGTTCATTACTGTTTCTAATGGAGGTATCCCGACTCTTCTGGGTACTGTACAGGTCAGTATAGAATTCTTCGCTTCTATTACTATATCTTCGAGATTGCTGATGATATATTACCCTGCTTATCTTTTAGTGCATACATCTTGGTTTGTCCTATGCGAAGTTTCATTCTGATTCCACGCTGCATCCATTTTTTATGGCTTCAGTCTTTCTCACATTATAGTTTTGAATATCACTTATTTTCACCTTGTTGATCAGTTTTGACAGTTCCGCGAATTCTGTCTTATCTCTCGAGGTGGACACTTTCATTTTTGTTGTTTCTTTATTAGGTCCTTTGTTACTTGGGAGAGCTTGCCTACTGGTTGCCTAGTTGCCCTGCCTCCCACTTCAATTGCTGCCTCTGCAGCCAGCCTAGTTATGGCTTCATTCATTATCTCTGTCATCCTCATGTATCGGTTCCATGGCTGCATATTTGTTTGCAAGTGCCAGCTTTTACCCTTACTGCTTCTAGGTTGACCTGTTTCTTCTTGACCAATTTTACTCATTCTCTCTTCAAATTTATGTGAATCCTAGCCCTCATTAACCTATGATCACTGCACTTTACCCTATCGCTTCTACATCCTGCACTATGCTGGGATCAGCAGAAAGTCTGAAGTCAATTTCATTTCTTGTTTCACCATTAGGTCTTTTCCATGTCCACTTTCTGTTGCTACGCTTCCTGAAAAAGATGTTCATTATTCGAAGCTTATTCCTTTCAGCGAATTCTACCAGCATCTCTCTAGCGTTCCTAGAATCAATGCTGTAATTGCCAATTGCTTGTTCACCAGCCTGCCTTTTCCCCCACTTTTGCATTGAAGTCGCCCATTACTACGGTAGTATAGTACTGAGTTTGTACTTTTCTCATTGCTAATTCAACATCTTCATAAGACTGATATACTTCATCATCATTGGAGCGTAGGCTTGTACTACCTTTAATCTATACCTCTTATTAAGTTTGATTACGACTACAGCTACCCTCTCATTAATGCTGTAGAATTCGTCAATGTTGCCCGCTATGTCCTTATGGATTAGGAATCCTACCCCGTATTGCTTCTTATCTGGCAGACCTCTATAGCAGAGGACATGGTCGTTATTCAGCAATGTATAGGCCTCGCCAGTTCTAATCTCACTAAGGCCGATGATATCCCAAACAATGTCTGATAGTTCCTCAAAGAGTCCTGCTAAGCTAGCCTCACTCGACAGAGTTCGGTAATTAAAAGTTGACAGGGTCAGTTTTCATTGGTAGCCTGTCCAGACCCAGAGATTCTTGGCACCCTCTGCTGCGTTACAGGTCTGACCGCCACCTTGGTCAGGTGCTCCGCAGCTGCTGGGGACTGAGGGCCAATGGGTATTGCAGGAATCGTCTGGGAGGTAGTGGCCGAAATACTGCACTAGGGAGGCTAGTTCCTGTTCTGGTGAGAGAGTGTCTTTGTTGAAGCTAAGTGGGCCTTCCTAATTTGGTTGTACCTGGTTTGGTATAGCCGCACATGCTCTCGGCATCTTTTGACGGGGTCAGGCATCACTCCAAGCCTGCAGATGTGCTATAGTATTGCACCTGTATCATTTTCTGCACTCTTTACCAGTGTAATTTATCGGACAATGAATGGTATCCATGATCAGTGGTGTTTAAACATGTTTAATAACAGGAAAACAACTGGAAACAGTTATACAGTTGGGTAGAATAGACCCCCCGAAGCTCAACTTTCAATATATTGATTGCCTTCGCAAATGCTTGGAATGCTTCGTTGAACATCGATATGAATGCAGAAGCTGATTGTAGTGAGCAATATAGATCTGGTTATGTTAATGAGGCTTGGCACAGGCAGGAAATGCAGTCTTGAAGAAAGCCATTGGCACATCATGAACAGTGCTCGTGCACAGCTTGAAGAACAGATTCAAGTTGGCCTTCCAAGTTGTCGTCATCGTTGTTGTTTATCACAAAATCCCAGTTGTCCACATGGTCGAGCCCACATTCAGTTGTGGCATCATCGATACCTGTCGAAAAGAATCTGTCACATGGCTCGTCGAAGACTATGTACCAGGTGTACAAGCAAGCACAGCAGAAATTTGGAGGCGATTTTTAGGGAGGCAACATAGCATTAGAGGTGGCAGATGTTAGAATCTGTTATGTAGACCAATAATGGAGACATTAACTAAAATTAAGTAATTAACATTCCAGTTGAGATTAATTCAGGAAACAAAGTTTAATACTACTACTGTAGTTCATAATTGAAGCCAGCCAGTACATAAGACAACCAATTGCTGGGAAGCCTCTTTTCTAGCATAAGAGAGATACAAAAATTAGATTAATGAGATGTGCTTGCCTGAGGCTGCTGAAACTTCACATTCTTTGGATATGGTTCATGTTGAACAGGTATTGAAGCGCACTGACACCCAAACCAAAGGTTAAGGAAAATGTCAAACCTATAGGCTGGCACCTATACAGTCTTCATGTTCCAAAAAAAGTTTCAGTCGCATGAAGCACTGTCCTGCCTGCTTTTCTGTAATCTTTTGTGTGTGTGCTGGTGTGCTTCAGGACGTGTTCAACATGAACGCTAATCAGCTCTACTAGCCACTTTGTTTAGACATGGACCTCAAGCATTTTTACACATTTTCCTTGTGCTCCAGTTTAGCCAACCTCAAAAAAATTTATCTTTGCACCACTCACTGACAGTGGACATCACCACTGTCCATTAGAAAATGTCTTTCTTTAAGGCATTTTTTTTTTTCATTGTGGGAAATAGGTGATGGTCTGCCATACATTACAAGGTCTGGCAATTAAGGCAGGCATGGCAACAGTTCAATCCCACAAGTCTTTATTGCTTCCACGAAACAGCCTGCTCATAAGGCAGGGTGCACTGTCCTGGAGGGAAATGACCTCAAGCTTTCAAGGATGCTTCTTCGCAAGGGCCCAACATATAATGGCCCACATCTAGGAGACACTTGAAACTTGTTTAAAAAATATGAGAAATACTTTGCCCCTGCTAACGAAAAAAGTTGTCCAATTTTCAGTGATTGATTCGCATTTACGAGGGAAAGTTTTTATCTATAAACCACGCACGTACACATGTGAAACGGAATGTATGGGCATTCAAGTTGGCATATTGCCACACGGAGGAGAGATCTGTGCATGGATCAGCTCGGAAGCTCTCACCTGGGGTCTGCACCCATCCGCGGTCTCGGCGTGTGCCTTCATGCGCTCTGACCCGGACAGTAAATGTGGGGCAGGTGAAGGTCTCCCGGAAGTACTCAATGTCGCTCTCCCGCCGTGCATCGCTCACCATCCACACAGGAAACTCGGGCCGGCCCCTCTTCTTGACTGCCAGGCGGCAGAAGAAGGACAAGTCCTGGTTGCGTTTCTCTTCGCCCCATGCAACCATCTTGGCGCGGTACAGCTCCTTGTAGTCGGACGAGTCGAGGAGTCGATTGTAGTCGAGGTTGTGCTCCTGCACCACGTAAGGGGAATATGTGGCCCATTGCGATCCAGTCAGATTGACTCCAAGTCGTAACCACAACCAGGAAGCCAGCTGGACTCTTGACGGACTAGGAGTCGCTTCAGATAATGTCCGCCATACGAAGTCCGCCATACGCTTCAGATAATGTCCGCCATCCTACACGCCTCCTAACAATAATTTGAACCATTGCATGGGACAATTCAGCACACACAGGCCAGCAAAGGGGAAGAAACCCCAAAAAAGACGCTAGGAAAACAAACAAGGAATGTAGGTTGCTAGTAGATTGTGTCTTCCTAACGTTTTCTATGTCCTTCCCGTTTTCTGGCAGCCCCTTACATAATAGGATCTACCAATTCACTCAAAATGCCACTTATGAAAACAAGGGACAATTACTGGTAGAACTTAAGCCTCAAAGGGTGCAAAACCGAAGTTAACCTGCACTGCGGGCAGACACATAGTGTGCAATGGAAGCGTATGTGTGTACGGGATCGAAGATAAGCGCGCTTGAATGGTGCGTAGCAATGCTTGATCTGCGCCGAGTTTGATTACAGTGAGCTATAGTTCGATGTACGTTAACGCAAGTAGCTGAACCGAGCCCTCTCGGTTGTGTAATTATCCTTCGTGTAATTGTCGCATACTTAGTTATCACTAATACTGCTTCGGAAACTGCAGCCCCCCCCCCCCAAAAAAAGAAAGCACCATCCGTGCACTTTATCTACGCCAAGACAACAGCTATCACAGCTTGTTTCCAACTAACACCAAACGCGACGTGTTATTTGGCCGAGGCACGGTAGATAAGGCACTAGCTCGATCACGATGTTTTACAGCTAAGCTGTATATGGCTAGCCGATTTGTTCGTCCGTCCATCCGTCTGTCACATGTACGCCGAAAACTCCTCTGATGCAACCCTATGTGAATGCACAAAAAAAAAATGCAAAAGAGAGGCACACAATTGGCTGCACCAGTAGTGATGTCGCGGCTCTCTGTCGCAGCCGAGCGGGCGCAGCAGGTTCTCTCCGGCTCCGACAAGTGTAGGCGACGCGTCATACATACTCCTAAGGAGCAGGCAGCTTTCGATCAGCAATACCGCGAGCAGAACCGGAAACGAGCTTGCCTACACCATCCCAATGCTGTAGCCCGGGCACAGGCAGCTGCTGCATACCGAGTATTCGGCAGCTTACCAAGCCGTCATTTAATGAACCGTCGAGATAAACGCAGTGACAAACACGAAGGCTGCACGTGTCAGCTTCGCTGGTTAACCATCCCTACGGGGTGCTTGGGCAGTGATTTTTTTATTTCCTTCATTTGGCTCTGCCTAACTTAAAAGGGGCCTGTTCAAGGGCGCTGCTTAATGATGTGGGTAGGAGCGCAGTCAAGTGGTATTCGCCATATTTCACAGGGTGTATTTATCAGTAGGAAAAAAATAGTACGCAATCAGTACGTTGCTGAAAATAGTGCAGTTAGATGTCCCTTGGCTGTGCCTACATATTATACCTCATTGACATTTTAATTATGCTAGTACGTCTCGAATTAGATAATTACAATTACCTAACAAATCTCAGTAACGAAAAATAACTGGCAGCTACTCCACTGTACAGGAAACAATATGCACTGGGTTTTCTTCGAGTGACACAGTGCTTTCTTTTTAATCTTGGTGCATGATAGCTAATTGGAACACCCTGTATATATTTATGACCACTGCATGCAATTGAAGATGTTTCAATCCCTAATAAATGTTGTAAATTATTAGAAGTATTTTTTTAATGAGTCGTTAGCTTTGCTTACTGGAAAGAGAAGCGAGACTGAGACACATATCATTCACGTGCATTACACACGCCGTTGATAAAAGACCCTACCAAAGGGGTCACTAAAGTCTACAGGTTTTTTTTTATGGTCAAAAAAGCACGCAAGGGAATTTGAAGCGAGGTGATACGTACAGCAACATATTTATTCTCTAGGCATAAGCTATCCATACCTTTAGAAATAATTGTTAATTGGCTACCTTCTACTCTTTCAAAATATAATAAACCTTTCCCTGCGCATATATTTGAATATATTGTGTATGTGCACGGTGTTTGCAGTGAAAATGTACAGTAGAACAATGTTGAAGTGAGAAAATAAGGATGAGACAGCCGCTGCTGGTATTTCTATGCGCTTGTTCTATTGTCAGGATTAGCAGAAATAAAGCAAAGTGTGAATTAAAATTCGTGCATGTACGCGCCAGCAATGTAAGCTATTAGCGATAATAACATTTTAAGTGAAAAGGTCGAGGCAAGTCAAAAGAAACCTGAAATAATGTGGTTGACAAAAGTCTGTCAATACCACGTAAGGAGATGGGGGGGTAGCTTTGGCATCGCCAGAAAGGGGCTCGGGCCCCAGAGCCTCCCTCTTAGTCGGCGCCTATGATGATGTGTCCACCTGATAACGTGCAAGCCTTTGTGACTAGGAAGTACCGGGCTCGCAGCATTAAAGAAAGGAAATGCGGGCAAGACAGATGACGATAATTGTTTGGAGAAAAAAGTGTAATCGCCATGTGCCTTGCTTGTGTTACCTTTCTTGAAAACTCGGCGCCACGCTGATATCACGCAAGCGGTTTGCGACTTGGAAGTACCGGGCTCGCAGCGTTAAGAAAATGTGTGAAAGACAGATGAGGAATGTTGGTGTGGAACAAGATAATCCCCAAAGGATGTAAATTTTTTGAAGAGTATTATTGGGGACAAGATAAGCCCCAAAGGGTGCAAATTTCCTGTAGAGTATGAGTGCTCTCATATGATGGTATTAAACTTTAGTACCGTCCAAAATTAAAATTGCACTTTACTGTTCACATGCATGCTGGTTTAAAGAACTACAGGTGCTAAAAGCTGATCTGGAGTCCGCCACTATGGCGTGCTTCATAATTATATCGTAGCTTTGGCACGTGAAACCCCAGAATTCAATGCATGCTGCTCACAACAGCAAGCTTCACCTTACCTTTGCATATGCCTCTTTTATTGGTTCCGAAAGGCGCAGTATTGCGCACTTGTCATCTCCAATCCTGCAGGAAGAAAAACGCACTTGTCATAGCACACACGCACACACAGAGAGAGAGAGAGAGATTTCGTTTACAGGAATGGTGGAGAGGCTGCATGAACTGAGCTAGCGCGAGCTCTATCTGCAGAGTTTGCATGGATTATTCGATCGAAGAATTGATTTAAGACTTTGACTGCGTCAGAGTTAAATAAACGATCGCTAAACATTTTGTGTGTTTCCTCCTGTAAGCTCTGCGTCATACATCAGGGAGACGCACGTTTTTCGAGCGAGTTGTCACGATTTTCACATATGCGCTCAATCTTCTAGAAACTTGGTTGTAGCCACGTCGTCGTAGCATATATATAATGCATGCAAGCTGTTGCTTCGCATTGTTGTTAAGAAGTCATAGCGAAATACAGTCTACTTGTCTGATGCGTCACTGTGCTGGCGAAGAAGCAAAGATTGCAGTGGGTTTCCATTTCTGCTGGGTTCACCCGAAGTGCTATTCTGGACATGGTAGAATTCCGCCATAGTTTCGGATTCTGTAATGGCGGCACTGTGTAAGAACCACGGTGGTACCACCGTGGGCACCATCGTGTTCCAGAACACGGAAACTGGTCCTTGAATACAGCGCAATATCACCCGGGCCCTGGTATGTGTAACAGGGAGTCTACACTAGTCTTCCTAGTAGCAAACACAAGTAAGAAATTGGGGTACTGACACAAATTTAGGAGGTTGTAGAACGTACTCCACCACGCACGCCATTCTCGCACGTAAAATGACATGTCGCAATACTTATAAAGGTTGAGAAATGTGGTTTGGCAATTAAAAAATTCGCGCTGCCAGCGCAAGTGAACAATTAATGTGTCATTATTTAGTATACTTTCGCGGACCCTCCAAGACATCAAAGCTGGAACCCGGAGTGGTGCGTGGTACTGGTGCATAGTGCGTAGTTGGGGCCGCCAAGGCGAGCCTTGGCGGCCCCAACTAGCACAGAGCACTGGCATGCCACTGGTGTGATACACGCCCTCCCCCTTGGTTACCCTGAAGATCCATATATCTGGTGCTCTCCCGAGGCCTCCGTTCGCCAGTAGTATCATAGAGAAAGAAATTCAATGTAGTATTTTTATTTTCAACATGGAAATTCCTTTCTACAGAAGCGCGAAAGAGGAGCGCTCTTCCGAGTTAAAGGCTTTATTCTGAGTGACTGGCTGCTACCGCCACCAGCCGGAATGGCCTGTGAAGAACCTCCCCCGTAGCAATATATATATTTGTGTTACTCAAAATTAAATTCAGTTTCATGCACGAGGCAACCGCAGCGACAGCAGGAACAAGAGCAAGTCAATACAACTTGTGAATAATGTAACAAATTGCTTCGTAGAAATAAAAGCTATGATAGATTATGTAGAGCGCTGTGACACTTGCAGAGTATTTTTTTTTATAATTGGAAGGTTAATTCATTGCAAAAAAATGAAAAATCGAAATACAAGCAGGGCATCACGCGCTCATCTAACACAATTTATTTAAATGAAGCTCAAAGCTATGCTTGCTGATGTACAATAATCTATGAAAGATCACACACACACACATTATATATATATATATATATATATATATATATATATATATATATATATATATATATATATATATATATATATATATATATATATATATAAAAGAACAGCGACCACAGGACAGCGGTCTCAAATTTAGGACGCAGCTTTCAAGAGATATGATGGATAGTCATCATCATCACGGTAATCTGTGCTGGCCTTTTTGTTAGTATTTGCCGTCAAGAAAAGCACGTGGTCGCGCGACAATCACTGCCTGTGAACCGGGGAAATCAAAACGTTTTCTGTAGAACTGTGATTTATTGAAACTCGAGCGCTAGCGCCAAGCGATCCGTCACATCTGGACAACGCGCCAGAGTGAAATTACGATGCAAGACGGCGGAAAGAATGTTGCCGAACGAGCGGATGACGCGGACGCCACCGTCGCTGCTAAGCGAAACTTCTACAAGTTCGGCGAGCACGTCCTCATGGAGGAAGATCAGCGCACAGAATTCAAGGCTCACAAGGATATGTCCATCGAAGAGCTGTCGCAGGCGTGCAAGGACCAGCACACTCGCCAGACCATCTCTAGGTAGTACATACCAAACTGTTGCAGCTAGAGAGCGACGCTTGTTTGGTATTGCTAACTTATTGTAGAAACTGTTAAACGACTCAGAGAAAATACTGCACTCCACAATTCCATAAACGATTAAAGAAACGCAAGCATTAATGTTTTCTTACGACGCTGGTCCAAGGACGAAATTGCAGCACGCCGTGTTAGCGGGGAACGCTAGTGAGTTGTCAAATGGTGCGGGCACTTCAGTCCAGTGGCGAGTATGAAGGGCGACGTATACTAAAACGGAAATTGGCGAAGTTTATTGCTTCAGCACAAGAACAATGATGTGCGACGTACGTTAAATACTGATATTTGCAGATTAGTTGGCAGTGCAGGCGCTGTAACGACTTCGATAATTCTTTAATATTCAGTGTCGCAACAGGGTGCTATAACGTTGCCTAGTGAGTTTCCTTCTTTCCTTTCTTTAGTACAGCCGTGCGCCCTCTATTAAGGAAACAAAATACAGGATCTCATTTCCAAGATAATTTTTGCTTGCAACGCAATGCGAAAGTAGCAGCGCAGAAGCACAGTAATTTATAGCGCTTTACCGGCTGTGTTCTTGCTTCAGTGTGCTCTTCGTTAACAACAATTGGCCGAAACTTAAATTGAGTCATTAAGTATTGGGTGTATGAGATATTGTGTGCATGTAGTTAAATCAGAGCGAAATGCGAACCCGTCATCCAACGAAGCTATGATAAAATACCTGTATACTGTGACAAACACATAAATTGGATAAGCACAAATTAAATATTCAGTGTTTTTCAGTATAGCGGTGCTTGCCCTATTCTTCGTTATAAGACATTTGAATACTACTGGTTTACCTCAGTTTCACATCATTATCTTGCATTTGACATTTTGCAGAACTATCTGTGCCTTCTTGAACACCGGAAGAGGTGGAACTGTCTTTCTGGGAATCCTTGACAATGGTGATGTCAATGGTCTCCATCTCACGGAATACCAAGTAAGTCACTAAAGAACTGCTTTTAGCCTCCGAGTGATTCCTTCATTAAATCGACGAAATTGCAGCAGTTCACTCAACTGCTTCATAATTTACTGCTGCATCATTCTAGAGCCATGTCACTTTTCATTATCATTTTTTCCTCGAGCTGCGAAGGACTGGAACGACCTACCCATTAATGTCGCTGCCATCACATGTCATTCACAATTTCTAGAAACTGTTGAAACTTGTATTTCAATGTAACACCTGCCTTTTCTTATGTTCACACGTTAACCACCCCTTATGTAATACCCCAAATGGGGTCTTTAAGGTAATGAAATGAAATGAAATGAAAAGGTAATTCTACAAATTTGTAGAAGTTGTACAACACTAGGGTGACACCTGCAGTGATGAAGCAGGGCCTACTTATCTGGCATTTTCTGCATGTGCTTTATCTGAGCTCACTTAACTGAACTTGTTCTCTATGGCCACTTTGGGGGTTCCAGTAATTGCTTTGCCATAAATATTTTTCCACAAGCATTATAGTGAAGGATAGCAAGCGGTCATTGATGTGATTTTCTTGCAGAAAGACCATTTGCTTTTGAGCCTCGAAAATCTGATGCTGCGGTACAAGCCACCTGTCCCAAAGCACATGTATGAGCTGCGATTTGTTCCAGTCATATCTGAGGGTGTTCCATTGCCAACAAAGCAAAGGTGTGGTACTCAAGGCAGTTATGTTTTGTGATATTGTGTAACTTAAGAGGCACTTTTCTCAAATAATACAAGAGGCGTCATAAGTGCTTGGTGGGTAATGTTGTTAAGGGTTTGAGGAGTGGCCCCTTGCCCACAGTGGCAGTCGCCACAAAGGACGAGGGTGACCAGCATTGTGCTTTCCGAAGAGACTTGGAGCCTGTTCATTTTAAGCATGAGTCAAGCTTGCCATGTTGCCTGTCTCAGTAATAGGTGGCCACTCCTTAGTAGTGCAACGTAATAACCGAGATCATTTAATTAGAGTATGTTTACTCTTACATTTTTTGTCTGGCTATATTGACCTGTTGTATTGAGAGAAGCCTGTGCTCTTGTTTGTGCAGTCATGAAATGAACAGCAAGGAGCGGTTTAGGCCACATGAATTGAGGTGTTCGAGGCCATGCTGGTGCGACAACGAAGCCACTGCTCAGCTGAACGTTGTAAGTTGCTGTTATATTGGTGCCCGGACCTGCCGTGGTTGCTTAGTGGCTTTAGTGTTGCGCTGCTAAGTACGAAGTGATGGGCTCAAATCCCGGCCATGGTGGCCACATTTCAATGAGGAAATTCAAAAGCACCCGTGTACTTAGATTTAGGTGCACGTTAAAGAACCCCAGGTAGTCATAATTAATCCGGAGTCACCGACTACGCCATGCCTCATAATCAGATCATGGTTTTGGTAGGTAAAACCCCATAATTTAATTTTTAAGATTGGTGCCTGATACGAGCTTGTTCTTGTTCCATCTCATGTAGCAGGTAATATGTGCATAATTTTATAAGAAAGCAACATAGTGACAGCAAGGGACAGGAGATGAAGTCACCTGCGCAGTCCCGAACTCCTCGACTCTGTCATATGGAGAACAGTGCAAGCCATTGCCTGAAATATTCCCTGCTATTCAGTAACACTCCTCAGCATTTTCTGAACTATAAGCTTAATGTCAAGCACTCAGAATCCACTCGAAAGCAACGTAACTGAGTGGGGCTTCTCAAACAACGATTTTTCATAGAAATTGCTGAAAAGCATTGTTTAAGTGCATTGACTATTTCAGCCAGAGGCTTCCCTCCACTCAGAAGAACTTAAGTTGGTGTGCATTTGTTAATGTGGTGGTCAGTGTTTTTTTCTAGACGGTGTTCCTACACCCTTGAGCTCTTGAGATACCCTGCTGCAGCATTTTGGTGCATGTAATAAATTAGCCTGCAGACACCACATTCATTTAGTTGATGCTACATGACTGAGCAGTATGCTTGTTGAAATGTAACCTGTTTGTGGTTGGAATTACCTGTTCATGTATTGTAAAAATTCAAATGAGCAGTTAATGTGAGCGCCCCATTTGTGTCTTGTGGGGGTTCGCTCTGCATGCGGCTAGGGCTGAAGGCGAACTCCAGATCTAGCCACATGCAGTCGTTCTGTGGTACTCCCCAACTCGTAACGCATGTATTCGCGGCTATGTCAAGTTTAAACAAATAAGACAACGAGCGGCATCAACTGTAACAATGTTTATTGCTACAAGAAATAAAGGACACTGGCAGAGGGAAGTACTCTCTGCAATAAGTAATAAATAGCATTGTTTTGTTGCCTGGGGTAGTCAGGCAGACAAGGGCACTCACGGGTTGCAGCAGGTAATCCAGTCTGGCAGGTTAGAGGTCGGGCACCAGAGAGAGAGGGTCTCCCTCGGTGGTGCTGTTTTATACCTTTTTACCTTTGCGAGGGGAATGCCCTCCTCGCCCGTCGGATACCTTCCCACGAGTTGGGGGGGGGGGGTAGGGTGCGCGCATAGCTGCGCCTCTCCTGTGTCTAAACCGGCTCTCAACACGTCTGCGATGATGTAGTGAGGCGGGGGAAGACGAGTGCGTGTGCTCCCCACAGTCTACATGATTTCATTTCAAAAATTATTAATTTCAAGGACACTTTGATGCCAAGCACCATCTTCTGGTTTGAGGGTTAGGGGTTTGGAGGAAAAGGTTAATTATGTTTGTATAAACTTGTGCTTAAATTTAAATACAGAAGTTTTATGATCTCAGGGAAAAGTAGTAGGAGGTTACCTGACAAATAAGCTCCTCAAGCCACCTCGGCATCTATATATTGTTTTGAGAAAAGGTTATGTGTATGGCAGCATGAGCAAGATTGATTTTTAAGAATATTCTGTGTGTGAAAACTCAACATGGAATTGCTTGGCCTAAAATAAGCTGAAGATATAATATTTGCTTTTAGACATCTCATGTTTGTTTTGGATGCATGCATAATATTTAAATGAATACTGCAGAAAATGAAAGACGATGCGCCCTTAATGGAAGTGACGTGTTTACTTATCGTTTTCACATAAGTAACGATTTCTTCCGTGTTCTTTTTAGCCACTGCATATGTCATGCTAACACTTGCCACATCCAACACACACTAGCCTATTGCACAAGCTGCTCGATTCACTCCATTCCTTGCATACATTGTGCAGTTGATTCTTTATCCTTAATCCGGCTGCATGAACCAGGGTGGACTGGTGCCGCGGTATGTTGTCGAGATTGACATATTCCCGTGGAAGAGCTCTGACCCAAGGAACCACATGCTCAACATCAGCAAGATGGGTATCCATCCCATGTTTGACAACGAAGAGGACATTTGCTTTGTGCGGCGTCAAGGCAGCAACATTCGGGTAATTCTATGTGTCTACAGGGTGTCTCATGTAACTTGAGCCAAATTTTAAAAGTGTGCAAATGCCATGTAGCTGGACCGAACCAAGGTAATGCTGTGTGCTGTCGCTTAGAGATAGTCAGATTATTTTTTTCATTCTGCCTAATGACATAATTAATATTGCTTAAATAATCAACTTGTCATTTATTATAATTATATGAAAAGTGCCAAGGAGAAAATTGTAGAGCAACATGAAAAACTCCCAACACGGATTTCTGTAGCTCAATATCTGCTATATGAAGTGTTTTTTAGAGAGCGAAAGAAGCCTGTAAATACACATAAATTGCGGGCGACTGGCCGCTTGAGGCACTTTGCATGCATTCACGAGCCGCCTCCTTTCATGCTTGGAAAAACACTCTTACGTAGCATGTATTGAGCCACAGAAAGCTTTATCGGGAGTTTTTCGTGTTGCTGTACAATTTTCTCATTGACACTTTTCATCTAATTACAGTAACTGAGAAGTTGATTAATTAATTACGACTAATTATCTAATTAGGCAGAATGGGAAAATAATCTGAGTATCTCCAAGCGAGGGCAAACCACATTACCTTGGTTCTGTCCAGGCCAACAAGGCAAGGAGCTGCCACCGTGCAATCAAACAGCTTCTCCTGGCTAATGCACTCACAGTTAGTGCTCTAGCTGTGCATAGTGGCAAGATCGCCTGCTGATCTCTACGAAAATAAAGAGCTCCTTTTAAAAAAGTGAAGAATATATTAGTTGTCTTTATCTACAAGTTAGCTTAATATCGTCAGAATGTGGTAACCACGGCCACGGCGGGAACATTGGAAGCGAGAGTACGCATTCAATGACCAAGTGAGTTGTAATAATTGTAAGAACGCACTACGCTGTGAGAAAGAGCAATTTTTTTAAGAGAGTGAAGAATATATTAATTGTTATTCACTAACAATCTGTTTAGTCTCATCAAAATGTGGAGACATTGGGAACGAGAGTATGCATTTGATGGCCAAGTGAGTTACGAGAATGCACTACGATGCAAATAGCATTAAGTTGTAATGTCATTCAGCATGTCCGTGTGGCACCCCACGAGTGACATTAAAGTTTAAGGCATTAGCCAGGTAATGTCATTTTCTGTGCCCGTGTGGCAGGGATATAAGGCAACAATAATTGAATGTTTGCCTTAAACATGCAAGAAAGATGACGACACAAGCGAGAATGACAGGACAAGTGCTACTTTCACTTGTATTGTCGTTTTCCTTGTGGCTTTTCAGGCAAAAATGTAAGGCAACTTCAGAAGGGGTTAATTTTTATTTTATAGTAATTTGCAGGCATATAAAATAAATTTTAAGTACATAGCATGCATCAAGTCACGCTGTCTGTTAGACCAGCACGGGCACTTGTGATAATGCATAGTAGGAACAGAGCAAAATATAGCATTTATTTGGGACAGTCAACAGCTGAGCCTGTTAATGTAATAATTATCTCTCCCCAGTAGCCTTCACTTTCGCAGTATTGAAATTGTGTGCTTTCATTTGTAAATACTAATGCAAAACGCTGCCATTGGCAGTTTCTGAAGAACATGTCTTGTTCATTCTTTTTCTTCCTTAACTTATTAGTGCACTCTTCAAGATGTCATTGACATGACTCGTCAGGAAGTTAAAGATTACTACTCTCCAAAGTAAGTTTCACACTTTGTTTGCCAGTACTTCAAAATAGATGCTGTTTGTGTCTTTGACATGTTAATTTTGTGTTTGCTATTTATTCCAGGTCAGGCACTAAAAAGCCCTTGGAGGGAGCTTCCGTGGTGACTTAGGATTATTACTTTTCGTTGTAAGGCTTGAAGTGTCATGTCTGATAAGAAAAGCCATTGGAGAAGACATCCAATGGTGCTTAAACTTGATTACACTTGAGCACATTGCATTCCGAGGCATTAAGTGTCATGCCTTGAGTTTATGTTCCATTCCATTGTATATGTTCCTTGGCACCGTTTTGACCCTGTGACCTGAAATTCATTAAAGTCATTTACCCATACAAGCATTTACTGCATTGTCTCAGATTATGCGGGGCCATTAAAGGGCCCGCATAATCATTGTCTCAGGGCCATTAAAGAGAAAGCTCACTGAGGAAGGTGCTTACATTTGAAGAACTGCCAGTGTGTATAACAGAATGACCAGTATCTCTAATTAGTGTAACCTGATTGAGGCTTGTTCTTACTGAGTCAGCCATAAAATGATATAGTAAATTCTGTGTGTGTGTTCCAGATTGTTGGAATTCATGCTGTTTAGGTGCAAAAAGAAGAGGCATTGATAATATACAGACCTCAATATAATGAACTTCAATATAACGAAGTATTTAACTTTTCCTAACTTTGTCCATAGACCACCGTGTATTTTGAACCTCAATATAACGAAATTTCACTGCCACTGCGAAGGAACATCCAGGCAATAAATGGAAACTTCTGCTGATGCAGATGGTCAAGTGGTGAAATTACATGGGGCTGTTTGTGAACGCACCTCTCAAATCGTGCCACCAAGAGCAAGGTCCACTCGAATGGAGCAGTGTCATATTCCGTATCAAGTAAAATGCAATACGATCTTATTGCACCCAGCGCGCTGTAGGCTTTAGGTGCAAGTGAAAGAGTGCCACGGTGAGCCAAGAAGTATGGTGGCATGATGAGCGCTGTCTTCCTGCGTGCTCGAGCAAGGGGAAAGGAGGAGTGAGCTCGCGGTAATGCGATCAAGTGCATACCAGAGCGTGAGGAAGAGTAGGGGGCAGGTTTCGTGCGTCGTCTCTCTCCTTTTCTAGTGTGCCGTGGTGTGGCAGGGGCTGGCTGTCAGCGTGGCTGAGCACATACGGGCACTGTTTTAGAGAACCTGCCCTGTGTGCGAAGACCAAGGAGCTGAGATGGTGTGACATCGTGCGCTGTGTACCGGTATGCTTATTGCTGGAAGTTGCGTAATCTCGAGTTTCGGAGACGCCTTGAAGAGAGAGGCAGACGAAGCATTCGCTTCCCACTGCGGGGGACATTATCAGCCGCGGGAGGGGGAGTGGACAATATTTACCTTGGCGTGGACACGAAAGCGTGGCTAGCGTCGCTTCGTACCGCCAATGTGAAGATCTTGTCGACACGAACTGCAAACATATGTTTCGTTGCCGACTCCCAATTTCAATGAAATTATTTTTCTCATCAAATTTTTTTCTGGTTAGCCGATGATTTGGAAAATCTTGCGACCCCTTCCGTTTAAGAAAAATCCATAGGCCAATGTTGTTACTCGTACAAAAGATCGAATTTAAGTATACCAATATTTCGATATAACAAAGCAAATTTCCAATCTTACCAACTTCATTATATCGAGGTTTAACTGTATTGTTTTCAAGCGTCTCTTCCCCATCATTTATGAAGGCGAATCAGAAAATCTTTTCCCCTATCTTTTCTTTTTTTTTAAAGCCACATTATGGCAGCAAATGTGAAGTCAATATATCCATTCCCAACGGTAGACCTTCCCCGGCTTTATCTGCCGGTAGCTCCGCAGCATGGCGCTGCTGTTATTGAAGGTGGTGCTTGTACTTCACACGTCCCCGGTGTACGAGCAACGAAGTGTGATTTGTTTTCTATGGAGCAAGGGACAAACGCCCATCGAAATTTACAGGGAAATGCAGCCCACATATAGGGAAAAGCGTCTCACTTTGAGAAGCGTGAAGTGGTGGTTTGTCGAGTTCACAAAAGGCCGTGAAGTGCAACGGTGGTTCCACAGTCAGCCGGACAAATTTTACCTCAGGGGCATCTCAAGTTTAGTGCTATGGTGGTACAAATGCCTGACCCAGTATGGGGACTATGTGGAAACATAGTGTAATGTATGTAGAATAGTACGTATATTTGTAATGACCTGTATATATGTACCTTATTTTTGCTAATAAAAGCTAGGGGCAAAGACTTTCTGGTTTGCCCTTGTACTTGCGACAACTTAAATTGTAATCAATGGTATTGACTACTAGTTATTGGCATTTTTATTTTCTCAAATATAATAAATTTTAACACCTTCCAAAATGCATGCAACGTGCAATGTACTTTTAAGTTAAATAAAGCGAACTTTTCTATAGGTTCTTCAAGTTAAACATTCCACTTGTTTTAAGATTGTGAATATGCATTGTGGGTTCGTTTTGAAAGAGCCATTCTCCTGTTAGCCAATATATATGTCAACTTTATATGTTTTATCGTAAAATAACTAATATTGATAGCGTTCTACAGTTGTAGTAATGACAATTTTACCATTTCTGGTAGCATATAGTTTGGTACAAAATTGATTTAAATGTTCACACAAACATGCACTTGCAGAGCGTGTCTTGTCGAACCGGCTGGATATTTTAACCTACCCACAGTGCCCAGCTGTACCAACTCTATAGAGAGCCAACACTTTTGTTTGTACATTGTACAGATCAGTCTAGCTGTAACTATAGAGCAAGTGTTACTTCAGTGGCCCTACAAAAAAGGTCATTTAATAATTTTCCCTAATTTTCACCAAATTTTATATTTCTTTTTTACAATTGCAGTAATTTCAGTCAGGTATTTGAAGGTCTGCCATATTCCCAGGCGGGAAGCTTATTTTGCCGAGGGGGGGGGGGGGGGGGATGAGGGCTGAAGCTCGACCAGCTTTCCAAACCCCATATTATATATATATATATATATATATATATATATATATATATATATATATATATATACCTTTAGTAACAGTTGCACTTGAAGAAACTTCGTGTGACCTCAAAGAATTGTTCCCTGAAGTGAGACGGCCTTATACTAGCATTTACAAGTCCTCATAGTAGGAGGCACTTCCATTTCACAGTCCGAGTCCTCATGCACCACCAAGAATCTGGCGTATCTTGGTGGTGTAATATTTCTTTGTGGAATTGTCTTGACTTCACTATCACTAATACTGCTTCACCTTTCCGGCAGAAGCGCAGCCTCTCATTTTTTAATTTTTTATTTTTATCCAAGTATAAGCTCTGCTGTGCATAACTGCTATTGATTCTGATTTCGAGTGAATCCGGCTTGATGTCATTTCGGTTACTGAGTGAATTACATACCGGGTGTTTCAGTGACCACTTCCAAATTTTTCAAAGGTTGCCTGTGGCAGATAGCACAATTCTAGTTCATGAGCTGGCCTACACAAAGGGACGAACATCATTTGCAAAAAAAAAATTGAAATGCATAATCAACTAATTAATAAAAATGCACTAATTCAGTTTTTAACTAATTACCTCATGGCCCATATTGCAATTTACAATTTCTAACCGTGGAGTTTGCTAGGCAGATACACTTGGAATAAATTCTCAGGATGACACCAGTTTCAAGATATTAATTCCCGAACTTTGCGGAGAAATGCATTGGCATTCCAGTTGCTTTCTTAACAAAGCAAAGTTTTATGCATTCAAGCACAAAAGTAACTGCAATGCCAATGATATGGGTGACGGACCTCTGGTAATGACATTGTAGGAGGTAGGGGGGCTCTGGGAGGGCTCGGGCCCTAGAGGCCCTCCTAGTCAGCGCACATGCATCCGACTGTGCTTACAACATTAAGAATAATTTTGAATTTGCTTAATCTTAATTTCAAGACGTCAAGGACGGGTTACATTTGTGCATGCGACTGCTCTTGTCAGTCGTGTTAGTCCTTCAGTTATATTCTGCTGTTTATGCATCAGGTACAGTCGAATGCAAAAGTGTAGAAATCACGGCATATGCAGAAAAAGAAACTTATTTCCTTCTAGCGCAGCCGTGCAGCGTGAAATTGTAGGCGTTGGTCAAGCATGCGCACGTGGGCAGTACGCTTGATTTCAGCCTTTATGCTTAGGCTGAGAAGGGAAAAAAAGTTTAGTGGCAACTCTGATCCTCAAACTTTTGCACTCTACTGTACATCAGCCATGCAGTGAGAAGGCATACTGTGAGCTCACCTTTTCCTCAACGTCTCTGTTATGTAGTCCTTTCCAGACTTTCTTTTTCCGCTGAACACAAGGATCACCTTGGGGTTCTCAGCCATCGCTGCACAACAAAATTCAATAACAACAGGCTCATGAGCCATAAGGGGTCTGGGCTTCTTGGTTTAGAGTTATCAATGGGTGTTGTGCGACAAGATGAGAAGGCCACAGGTGGGAAATAAAGGAAAGGTAAGGTCTCTTGTCTATAGTTGCTTTTCTCTTTGTGCCCTCACACCCTTTTGTTGCACATAACCAAAGGTTGCCACTGCACACACTTAACTAAGCAGTTTTTGCGGACAGGAAACTCATAGTTCATTGTAAAAAAAGAAATGGTGCAGCAGCATGAGAGCGGTTGTGCACAAAACTACCAAGTACTGAAATATGAAACACACACAGACTGCAGTTTTCATATTCGCAGTGCATCCTGCAAATTTGCTTACTCGTCATGTTTTCTTGAGTGCAGTATAAACTGTAGGTTGTTACAGATATGGCGTTACAGCAGCAAATAATAATCGCCAAATTCATTATAATTTGCTTTTATTATGGGAGGAAACATAGCCTGTTAAGCCACTGCATTCTCTTAAGCATCACTGCGAGCCGGCCCAGTTAAAACTGATTCATCATGAAACTGCGCAAAACAAACGGGTACCAAGAACGATACACAAGGACGAGCGCTCGTCCTTGTGTATCGTTCTTTGTCGCCCCATTTTCGAGCGCAAAGTTCAACGGTGCATTCTCTTGATTGTAGACGCCCCCCTTCTATCATAAGAAAAAAATAAAAATTCGTATTGAATGCAGGTACTAATATTACTAGGCATTCGCGCGAAATAAATGGGTGCATAAAATCAACGTTACTAGATTACTCGATATTAAGTAACGTTGTATAGATTCGCGTGAATTCAATGTTTAACTGACAAGAAAGGAATGGTTCAACTTCGCCATCTCGCTTACCGGCATTGCAGTGAAGCAGGCTTTCCTATGTACGACGAGAAATGTACACAAGCGGTCATCACTCAGTTGAGGTCGCACACTTGCAGTACACAAACGCTTCTGAGGAGCGCAAAATTAAGACGTTATAACAGGTTACACACAACTGAAGCCTCATGCCAACGCCGCAAACACCCGCCTGAATCGGTGAAGAAAAAAATGTCACGTGGTCGTAATTTTTGCAAAGCGGCAGGTGGCAGCATAATCGTTAGTGCGTTTAATTATGCCAAAAAACGTGTCTCGATGCAATTCTCGATGTCGCTTGTGTCGTCACATAGGCTAGGGAGCCGACGTTACCGAACGCAGTGAAAGTTGTCTGTGATCTTTGCTTGTGCAAAGTGAGTAGACTGGCCATCGTGCTTCTGTGGTTTCTTTTGTATTGTGTGGCGTTGTGCAAGAAACGATTTCAGGCGATTTCAACGCTTTCATTCTTGCTGCTCGTTCGGTGAAATCCTTGTCGGGCTCGTCAAGTGAGCGTAATTCTGCGACGTAGTGTTTCGTGATCGCTACCAGGGCGTCTGGACTTGTCGATCGTGCGTGAGAAAGGAAACGACCTGCGTGCGAGAGCCCACCGTGTGCTCGAGTCCTCTATTGTCGCTGCCCACTTATGAGCCAAGGAGCGGCTGGTAATACCGAGCGTGATTCTCACGATGCCGTCGGCGTAAACCCGCAAGCTTCTCCGCGCTCGAGACGACCTCAGGAGCCTGCTGCTCTGTCTGAAAAAACAGGCAAGCCTGAAGATGCCCCTAGTTGCCTGAAGTCCGCACTCCGACCACATTTTCGACGCCGTGGCTTTTCACGTCGTGCTTCGAACGGGCCGCCGTCAAGCAACGCTCCGGAAAGTGTACCCTGCAAGTTCTTTTCGAAAAATGGTCACTGTCGGAATGGCGACCGATGTCGGTACTCGCACGAGCTAGGAGAACAGTCTTCAGCTGCCGCTTCAGCTACTACTGACAAACCGGCCGAAAATGACGTTGGAGATGTTGCTCCAATCGACTGTACCGACAAAAGTGTCCAGCGGCCACCGCCGAAGGAGCCGTGCCGCTTCTTCGAGCGCCACGGATTCTGTCGCTACGGCCGCGGCTGCCGTTATGCCCACAAGCGCCGTTGCGACCAAGCTAAACGCACTGCCCAAGCTCCGCGAGAAGCCACCATGAACGACTCACCACAGCCAGAGAGCGACGTCCTTGACCCGTCGGCAAGCTATCAGAAGTCTGCTGTTGGATCCGTCAGCGAAGTTGGGCAGGATGGCTTTGCTCAGCAACCACCTAGCGAAGAGGAGTTGCTGAAACAGTTGAGGTAAATAATTGCTCTAGGCAGCCTAAACGTGTTGCCTTCTGTCGTGCCCTCAGTTACTTTGCGTAAGCGTTAGCTACAGTGCATGTTTCTTGTTGCGTCGGTGAGATAACAACCACGTTGCGATGTGAGCACGGAGGGTCTGGCTAGACAACCCGATTGACGGTCGGTGCCCTCGCAACTCGTCCTACTGGCGGGAGGTCTTCTCCTTAGCGTTCATTGCATACCGCGGCGATCTGCGTTCTCGTTGTTTCGGCTTTTCCGCCTTCGACGAGACCTGAACGAACTAGAGGAAGTGCGTCGGCGGGTCCGCTTGTTTGGTTTTTGCCTTTCCGTGCAAGCGCAGATTTATTACGTAGCCTCACGCATCGCTAAACTTTTTCCTGAAGCCCATATGCACAGTTAGTTCGAGGTCACAGGACTGACGTCTGCTGTGTGTCTCAGCACATGCCTGTTCGTATGCCTCCGGCTTTACACTTCACCTTACCTTGATTAATGTCTAGATAAATCATAGAGTGGCCATTTATTCCACATTCTCACATTCAACCAGCAGCGGGATGAATACAAGTGTATGAATAGAGCTGTTCTGAAGAAATCCAGAATCTTGGACTGACCTTGCCACTTTCTTACCTTGTGCATTCTTGCTTCACGAGCTGCGAACAAAAAACTAATTCTTATTAAACCAGCTTTGAAAAACTTTATAAATAAATAAACTTGTAGACTGAAAGCGAGCACTGAGTGTAGTCAGGGTTGAATGGAAATTTTTTTTATTTGTAAATGTTTGAGCAAAAAATAAAAATCAGTATTTCTTGTTTAAGACAGACTGCACCTTTGCACAAACATTTTTGACGGCTGGTGCTGCACATATGGGATGCATTAAACGTGTGTTATGGCGCAGTGGCTTTGTCACACTTAATAACTATTCCTACGAACTCTTAAGCACTTTTTTTAATATCACTATGACTTCCCTTTTCTTAAGTGGTTTCTTTCTTTATCACACCTTGAAACACAGGGTTATGTCTCTCCTTACATACATGGTGTGAGGGTCAGTGTTTATTGCTCATCTATTACAGATTTTACATGATCCACCATCATCTGGTGTTTCTGTACAACCACAAAAAGAGTGGTGGTACCAAAGCAGGGGACTGCGTGACTACAGTTGATAGTATTCCCAGTGGACATTGCACGCTTCCGCCTAACACACAAGCAGTCTAATCAATCTACAGTCAACAGTCTCTTCAGGCTGCATTCTATTTTACATCTTTCTGAAAACGCTGCTCCTTTCTTTCTCAAATCCACACCTGCAATTTAAACTGGAGTTGTGTGCCCACATCTGAAGGAGGAGACCTTTGGGGATCTTAATCTCAGGGAAATGGTGATAAGCCCTGAAACGTTTACAATGCAAATGCCTACTTGTTGGGTCACATTGCTGGGTTCATTGCCATCAGCAACAGTGTATGCCAGTGCTGTCATGTGTTGTTAAACAAAATGGTCAAATGTGCTTTTTAAACAAAAATGATGTCCCTAAAAAGAATTTTCAGGTGCCAAAAGCAAGAATAGGCATATATAGGCACAATGGACAGAAATAGGCATTTATGGGCAGTGTAACATTGGTGCTAACCGACTTCTGAAACTACAGTTAGTGCTTATACACTACAATATAGGAGCCCTAACACGTGGAAAGAATTAGGCACTTGCCTGTAATTCGATCTCTGATCATGATAAATGTCCCTGTGGACATTTTAGGGACTGGCTCCGGGACTGCTGGACAGAATGTTTGAATCACAATAGCTTATTTATACCAATGCTCTATGTAAATATACTATTTCTAACCATTGTCAAGTTTTTCCTGTGAGAAGAATAGCAAGCCATTGCGAAATATGTGCACGGTACACAACCAGGGATCTGATGAAGTGTCAAACCTTATTTCCGAGGCCAGTGTTTTGAAATGTAGCAGCTTGCATTCGAAATAGGCATTTGGTGAGTGAGCAGCTTAGTAATGCACTACCCTTCTAGAAATGGGGCTCATCTGACAAGTGTTCAACACTGCAGCTTACACCCCTGTCACAAAGGCACTTGTAGTCCTTTGCCTGTATCAAACTTCTCCAGGACAATTGAAGCAGAAGGGATGATGAAGAATATCCGATTCAAAGTCAGGCGTGCCTGAAAATCATGTATAGCAACACTGTCTGCATTGACTTGAGCACACTCTAGCCTGTGTGACAGTTTAGGTACCCCTTGTGTCACAGAAAGGCAAGCATACAAAACACTGACACAAGAATGAGGAGGCCAACACAAATGCATTGTCTTCCTGTGTCCATGTTTTGTACTCCTCTATATTGGTAGCTTAGCAAGAAACTAGTCTAATTTAGAGTTTCTTTAGTTACCTTAATGAGAACTTTGCCTTTTCAGAGTATTAACTACTTCAATGACATAAATAGCCAGGTTTGGTTGTACCAAGCATCTTTCAACCGAATGCACACCTTGACCAGGCAGGAGATAGCACAAAAGGATACAAGGTACCGCACAGTCTTGCTTTGCATCTCACACAGAACATCTAATTGACGAGTGTGCCCCGTGACCATCCTTGGCCACGGTGATGGCCATTTGCAAGGATTCATGGCATTTGCTTTGTGTGATTTCGAAGCTCTTTAAAAGTGGAAGTGAAGGTGCTTGCTTGTTCATTTAGTGTGGTATGCTTACAAAGCTTTGGCAAGTGACATGCCACCAGTCAAGTAAAAGCATTGTGGAGCTGCAACCACTGCTGCTATGTGGTAACCAAATTATTTCTCAAACTGTTAAAATTTTACTGCATGCTTTGAACTTGGGTGTATTTCCATTTTGACCCTGTTAACTGGCTCTGATGTGCAGATCTGTAATACTTTTGATCTGTTTTCATTGCCTCTTTACAGGGACAGAGAAATCGATCAATTTCGAAAACGATTTAGAAAAAGCAAAAAGATACTTGGTGGGGATGGCACCGACAAGTACACTTTTGTATTTGGACCTACAGATCCTGACTGGGTATGCTTTGCTTCCAACTTTCGATTGCATGAATTTGCTCGGAGCTGACATTCTATCTTTCCTTACAGCCATTTGATGTCAAGGAGCTAACAATGATGGTTACATTTCCAGAGTTCTATCCCAGAGAGGTATGCCTTTCGCTCTCTGCAAAACATGGCTTGGTATTAATTTTTTTTCTTCCTTTCTTTTGCTTCCCTCTTCTGCAGTGCTTTATGATGTCTGTGCTTGATGAAGAAGGTGTCTTACCTCCGATGCTGCTGAGGTAAATAATCTGCTGGTTTGTTACCTTGATTATAAACATTCGTGAATGTGTGACACAACATTCTGTTATGAATTTGTGACGTTGACAATGCAGAATGGGCAAAGCACAAGGTTATATACTGTCTACAGAAAAATAAAATTGTACCAAATAAAAGTGGTACCGCATTTTAGAGGCTTGATTTACATTTTTTTAGTATAGTAAGTGTTTTTTTTTTTTTTTTTGTAATGGCTGTTCTCAGCAACCTCATTCATAGGCCTTTCTTCCAAAACAGCAAGTTGGCTTTTCCATATAGTCTCATTGCCCTACTGAAAGGAACCTGTTCATACCTAGTTGGTAGATTCATTATGAAAATAAGGCCCAAGAAACATTGTCATTGCAGGATTAGGGAGGGCCTGTGTACATCATATGTGTGCCTTGTTCTGTTTATCCACGCCGATTCACTCACTCGGCAGTCATTGGCATGATGGTTATGGCCAGCACGTTACCCTAATTGCACATAAATTTGTGGAAATTGGGATTAATTGATTGATTGAAAACATCTTTATTTGCAGGATATTCGTAGAACTCGTGGGTGGGCCACCTAGTAAATTTAGTCTTAATGCACAATTTTCCCTTGCATGCTCTTTTCTCCATATGCTGGGTGTTTAATCGTTGCCCTAGCAATAAGCAGTGCCACCATGTTTTGGACAGATGTTATGTGAAAAAGCCAACTTAATGGTTTTTTGATAGGAGTCTAAAAATTACTTTCCTGTCAGGACTGCCTGACAAAGATTGAGGCATATTAGATGCAAGGCCAAGAAAGAGCCAAGTAGAAAGGCTACTTACTGATGGTGGTTTCTGGAATGTTGTGATTATACCCAAGTTTGATGAAATAGTATAGCATTATGAATGACTAGTTGTAATGAGCTCCAGTAAAGGACACATTTTTAAGGCTTAAAGTGACTATAATTTTTTTATAGTGCTAATTGTTACGGTTTTGTGCACTATCAGGGACCTCAACAAGGCCATTAAGGCATGGCTGGATGAGAAACATTCCACAACAAAACAAGTTGGCCCAGGATCACTTCATTTGCGTCCATTCCTCCGCTGGTTTGACCGCAACCTTGAGGCACTCTTTATTGAGGGCTTAAGGAAGGTAAGTTTGTCATATTTGTTCTTATAGTTATGGTATTGGTATAATTTGGTTTGGTGCCTGAATGTTTTCCACTGACCCCAGTTTCTTTATTGAAAATTTGTTTAGGCATTTGTGGGAATGATAATGTATACACAGTGCTGGTCTGTTATAAAGGTGAAATATAGCCTGCTTTGAATTTACGCATGTTGTAAATTTTCAACAATTAAGGTTCGTAGTTTTGATGTTTTGTGGCAAAAATACAGTAATAATGGGCTTTGTGCAGCTGATTCTCTGGCACATGCCGTTCAAGCCATGGGCCAGTTATACTATATTATTTTAAACACAAAAGACAGTTGTTTTATGCTCCTTTATGCTTCTTCTTATTTGTTTTTATCGCTGCATGGAATGTATTCGTGAAGCAATGCTTCGTTATATTTATTTCGACCAGATCATTACCACATTTCAAATCATGTAAGGCATAGTTGTTTGATGATTGCTTGGTACCCTTTTTCAACTTTTCTTTGTTGGAAATAATTATGACGTGAAACCAACCTAATAGTTTTTGAATTCTTAATGTGCTGATATTTTTTGCTTTTGTTTAGGTGAAAAAGATTCAACTTGCTGAAGCTGCTGGCCTTGAATTTGTGCCCTTTGAGCAACTGGCAGGGGCTACAATGGAAGTTGTGGAGTCAACTGTAGATGATGCATTATCCGAAGGGAACGAAAACAATGCAGATGCCGAATCTGCTGTCATGACAAACAGTGCTGCCAGTTTTCAAAACAAGGCACATCAGGGCACATCACAAGAAGATAACATAACAGACAGCTTGCATGTGTTGACTCTTGATTCACACGCAGAGGAGGAAAGATCCATAGAGAAATGGCCATCCGGTGCATCAAACGACCAAACTTCAGACTGCAACCAACAAGTCAGTGGTGTTACAGGTATTTTTAATGGCTTTGACATGTCCCTAAACTCAAGCTTTGTCTCCAGCACTGGAAATGGCGAGAGACCCGACCAAAAAGAAAAGAGTAAGAGGCATGAGAATGTTGAAAAAAAACAAAGTGAGCCTGCAGAAAACAAGGTTCCACATAGCATAGCCTCCTCTATTACGGATGCCGACGGCTGTTCTGAGAAGCCTGCTGCTGATGAGAAGCCCTCATGTGGTGCTCAGAAAGTGGGTGTCGACGTTCATGTCAACCAGAAGAAAGGCACCGAGGTGAAGTTTCGGCGATTAGAGCTTGGTGAAGGTGTAGCCACCTTGGAGTGCACAAAAGTGGCAGTCAGGGTGCAGTGTAGCAGGTGCCGTTGCAATGTGGATGTCGTCTCACCTGCACGTCGCCGCAATGTGGTGACGTGTGGCCGCTGCTCGCGCACCTGCAGCGTGACATTTCGACCAAATTTGATGCATCAGTTCAACTCTGTGCTTGGCTATTTTGACCTTGTGAACTGCTTAGCTGTGGACCTGGTGCTGTCTGGCTGTGCCTTTGCCCTAGACTGTTTCAGCTGCAACAAGAGGATGACTGCTGATGTGAGTTAACTGCATGTGGGTGCTAGTCTTGCAACTTGCGGTAGGGCTTAGTGCGTATTATCATTACTTATGCGACCAAACACATTCTTCCTATTACTGTTGCTTAGGGGTACATGCACAGTTCCTTTGTACATAACTTCTGTGTGGCATCTTGTTGCCATCATTAATTGTTCACAGGATGGCCTTTTGTGACAGCGCTATTACCATTAAACCATTAAAGTTGAAATTATATTCTGGAATTTTATGTGTTGATGGTTTTGATGTTCATGTGTTAACGCAGTAATGGTGGACACTGGATTAATTTTGACCACCTTGGGTTCTTTAACGTGCACCCAATGCATGGTACATGGATGATTTTGCATTTTGTCCCCATCGAAATGCATCCGCCGTGGCCGGGATTTGATCCCGCGCCCTAGGGCTTGGCATGAGGAAACCGTTTATATGCCAAGGTAATTTTGACCTAGGTAAAGCGGTAATGGCAATGAGCTGGTAATGAGGTTTTGCTGTTGAAATCGAGTTCAACCATGGGATTACCTATGAAGACATTTTCATTGCTGCATTCCTTCTCTTTTGTTTGTAACGTTGCATGTTCTTTATACAATGTAATTTTCATCTTCAATTGTAAAGAATTGTTGCATGCATGTTGCTTACAACTGAAAATTGTTTTTATTTTTATTGTTGCCAATGCACTGTTAAAGTCTTCATTGTAATGCCTAGTGCTAACAAATGGTGTTACATGCACTAAGCTTTCTTTTTCTGTTTTTCATATGCAGGGCATTCACTATGGACAACGTCGTTCCCTTTGGTGCCAGTTTTGCAATGCCAAGATAACTGTACTCATGGAGTCTGTCAAGTTTCTTCAATTGCAACCATCTAGAGAAGCTGGTTAGTATATTGATCATGGTAACACAATTCCATCTCATTTCTTTTTCTGATGCATTCACCTTGCTATTGTCGTGTTGCTTTTGAATATTCAGTTTCTTCAGCAATCTATTCAACATATTTTATTGGTCTGTGGATTTTTCTGCCCATCGATTGTTGTTGGACCTAGTGTGAAAAGCATTTATTTTTGCAGAAGTGTTGCAAATTAAACTTGTTCGTGCATATTTATGAGAATGCTTGGGGAGAGTGTGAAAAGATATGACAAGAGACAGACAATATAAGCGCAGACTAACAACCTTTATTTCAAAGGATGTGCGTATACTTTCTGAAGATCCACAAACAGTCTAATTCATGAAAGTGAGACACCAAAAAGCTACATAACAATGTAAAATGATAGCTGGAGCACACAGTTTGGCCATGTAGTCAGATGACCAAACTATCTAAATTCTACTCTTTGTAGTAAATTAAGAGGTGGCAAACCAACGCATGCCTCTCCTGTGAATTTTTTATGCCTAGAAAATTTTGTGTATATTTTGGTCTTTGTATTGCCCTAGGATTTCATTAAAAGCAAAAAGGAACAGTGAAAACCAAGACGCAGTACCAGAGGGAGACATACACACAGTCTTTCTGGTCCATCTTGGTATTCACTGTATATTTTTTTTCCCGCTTTAACATGAATCAACTGGCCCAGCAATCCACGATTGTAAGGTTTCCATTCGGCTCAAAATTTAAGGGGGGATGAGGGTCTTGAAAACTTTTTTTTTATTTCTTAACATATCTTCCTGAAAATTGGCATGCAGATATATCTTTGAATGCTGATCGCAAATATATATTCAGATTTTATATATCTCATCTATTAATGAAGATATTGCAAAATAACTCATCCCACATAGGTCTTTTCTTACGGGCCATTATGATAATTTCTTAATTAAAAAAACTAGTTTCAAAGAATAGCTGTCATTTCCAAGGGCCCACTGCACATCCTAAAGCTAAAGAAATTTTTAAAAAGTGATCATATAGGTCATGAATGAATAACAAAGTAGGAAAAAAAAACAATGCGGGAGTAATTAGCTTACATCTGACCTAATTGCTAGTCTAATGGGTTTAATGAAAAATGGAAAGCTTTAGGATGTAGTTGAGGCTTTACTGAAAAAAATGATACCTAATTCAATAAAATCAGTTGATGCAAACATTATGAAAAGTTCTGTAAGGCAAAGGCATTTGATCGAAAAAGCAAAGCTGAGAAAATTGCATTCAAAGTTTTGCTTACTCTGCCACTTTTGTTTACCTATCACATGGAAAAATTTAATGCTTTAGCATGCAGCCCAGTCATTACTGAACACAATAACACCAAACGCAAAGAAATCTGTTCATGTAAAGATTGTGAAAACCTCTGTATTGCATTGGTACTTGACAAAAAAAATAAAAAAAAGCTCAGAAAGTCGTCTTCACTTGCTGCGCCGACGTTCATTAGCTCGAACTTGCGGGAAGTCGCGAACTTCTTCGCCAATGAGGTTTTAATGTTGTCTGCGTACTTTTCACGCCCCGCGCACTCCGCGCAAAACACCGCGTCGAAGCGTTGAGCACGCGAGCTCGGTTGAGCCGCGTCCGTCGGCACCGAAGCGGCGTGCGGAAACGCCGAAGTCGACGTTAGGCTTAGGTCAGCCGGCTCGGCCGCTTCCGACGACACGGAATCCGAAGCGACTTGCAGCGTTTCAAAAGTTAGCATTTGCGACGAGCTTAGTCCAGGCGCATCCACCGGCACTGCAGAGCCTTGCGGTAACACCGAAGTTGACACCGATCGGGACTGTCCAGCCGCGTCCACCGGCGAAGCTGTTGTTGGCGAGCTCAGTCCAGCCGCATCCACCAAGGCCACAGCAGCTTGCGGCATCACCGAAGCTGTAGTTCTTGACGATGTAGCGCTCTTATTCCATGCGCGCCTCTTTTTGCTGACTGCTTTTCGCGTGCTTGCTTTCAAGCGCGCGTCTCGCGCCATCGTGACACGCGGAACAAAGACACCAGGCACGCAAAAGCAAGAAATTCGTGGTTAAAAGAGGCGACTCAATAGCCAAAATATCTACAAGGACGATAAAGAAAAAGGCAGAACGAAAAATACTAGGAAACAAAGAGGAATGCGAAAAATGACGTGCGCGCCGGCGAAAGCAGACGACGCGAAGGAGTCTAACAACGCGGCCGCGGGGCCGCGGCAGGCGAAGCATGCGTCACGGCCAATCAGAGGGCTGCGCCTCGGGGAGGCGCCCGTTTCACCCAATCAGCGGCTGTCTCGCGACGATTTCGCTCTTGAGAACGGGTGCTTGGGGTGCCGATCGCTCCGCTGCACTAGGGTCTACAGCGTGCCGAGGGGCGCCAGAATGGAGAGCGGGAAACCAGCTTTCAAATGAGACCAAGATGGCGCCGATCGGTTCGCGTCGCGCGGAGCTACGGCAGCTTGAAAATGAGGCAAACCTTCGCGCTTGGCGTTCAATTTCGGCTCACCGACGTTTCTAAATTGCCGTTTTTTTATACTTCGAGTCGGAATTGAGCCATAATATTTTGTAGAGGCATAGTTGGGACATTAAAGACTTCAAAAACGTAATTTTTGAAAATTGCCATTTTTGACCATTTTTCGCGATTTCAAGACCCGCGTCCCCCCTTAATGTACAGCCACATAAAGCAGCATGAGGCCAGGTTTTTTCTCCGTCTCGTATGCATGTTCCCTAAGACAGTGGTTGAAGCATTGGCCTATTTGTCCTATGTAGTTGCAGCTGCAAGATAGTGGGATATCCTACTCAACACATACCGTACTGCTGACAAATTGCTGCATGTGACTCTTGCTGCAAACTTCATGTCTTGGCTTGGTTTAGTTGGCTTTTCTGCATAACATGCCCAGCTTCTTCAATGCAGAAATAAAGCAAATTCCAGCTCTTCCAACAATTTTCATGAGGCTGTGGCTGAGCTCGTGTATGTACAGTATAACAGCGTTAGCCGTCAGCTTGCTTGAAGCTCTCCATCCTGAGGCGTCATCCATGCTCAGTCTTCTTAGCGATGCCTACCAGAAGCTGGCGGGAGTACCTTGCTGAAAGCAAACAGACTTTGATTTGGAAGCTCTTCCCTACTTGATGGTGGTAGCGGGGCCTGTTAAGCGTGCCCTTCAGTGCTCTTATGGCAATACCACGCTTTGCAGTCTTCGTTTAGCCTGATGAGAAAGAAGCCTTCTTTGATTGCATGGCTTAGCTCCAGGAGACATGATGCCCACCAACGAAAAACTTGAGGCACAGAAAACAGAGCTCGCCATTCACTGGCAGTTTTTTGTTAGCACAAGCCAGCCCTTTGCTTTGTTTTCCTTTTACTTCGTTATGTTGCTTACTACTGTCACACCTTACTGAATTTAGTTTGCGCATATCCCCGTAGGATAGTATGTGTGTCCTTTCAAATAAGAGTTGTTAGTCTGCACTCATGTTGGTTTATCTTGTGTCCTGTCTTTTCACACTGTTCTTAAGTATCCACATTTATATTTCTTCATTTATTTTGTATGTTTATGTGACAGGACTTGCATTTATTCTATTAATAAAAACTGCTACAACAGTCTGTACATTTTCATAATTGGCACGCCAAATTTTTCCGCAGAAAATGCAGGTTCGGCATTCTCCATAAAGGCTCCCAAGATGGTCAAAAATGTTAAAGATCCAGCCATTCAGGAAGGCAAGCCTCTTCCAGATGGGGGCATCTGCAAGCACTACAAAAAGAGCTTCCGCTGGTTGAGGTAGGAAAGGCTGGCATTTGATTCTCTTACCTCAGTGGTTATGGTGTTGTTTTAATTTGGCTGCTCTGTGCTAAAAGCGGGTGATTTCAGGCCTCTACGCAGCTGTGAAAATGTTTTTAAATTGAATTTTGTATGTAAATCTGAAGCTGACCACTCGTCAATCTTAATCTCAAATTGTCTTACTTTTATTGTGTTTATGAGAATATATCAGTGTCATCAAGTGTTAAGAGGGGAGCCTGCTTGACATGGTGTCAGTAAAATGTGAGTTATCACATTCTCACGAGTACCATGTTTTTTTCATGAAATTGTGGTTCTTGCAGCTGCTGCAGCTGTTAGGTTGATTTTGCTGTTGTGATAGCATAAGATTGGCTCTTTGTTGTTGGCACTGAAATGCCCACCAATCGAAATGACATCACGCTGCACATTTTATTTTGCCTCTGCCCATTCCAAGTAGAACTGCTATGTAATGTCGTAGGGCGAGGCGTCTTACTGGTTACCGGTTTGACATCATCTGGAATACTTTCAACCATGCATTGACCAAATCTCTCTAATATGTTTTTGCACATTGCAAAAATAGGCAATGGGCAGACGAATTTTTCAAACTAATGATACACTTTTCACTGAGTGTTTTGCCTGCTGCTGGTGGGTCTGTGAGAGCATTTTCACTTATGTACTAGGAAATGAGTGTCATAAAGAGTTTATTCAGAAGAGTTAAGTTCTTGGGTATAACTGTGGTGCTGCATGCAGGTGGGGAGAGGTGAGAAAGTATGCAACATATGTTAACAATAGTAACTTCTGATGACTGCCAATGGAGCACAGAGGCAATTTTATTGTGCGTTAACTTGGGAGCTTTGGAATTTGGTGCAGAAATTTCTACTAGTGCTATCAAGCAAAATTTTGGGTGTTCACTTGTGCATGCTGTTGACATGCACATGCCATTTTGTGGCTTGCCATGACAGCATGAACTTTTAGTTCCGCTCAAGGATTCTCATGAACCAGAGCTTGGTGCTGCAGATGTGTGGTGGCTGTACAGTGTCCACAGGTGTGTGTATGTGTACACATGCTGCAGCAAATACAAGCTGTAAAATATGTTGGCACTGCCCCTAAGCTTTGCTGTGAGGTCGCCATTGCCGCAGTAATGAGATGCAAGAACACACTTGTTCAAACTGACAAGAAACAGGCAACACTTGTGCCACCAGATGACTTTGTGACCAAAGAATACAAAACATAGCCATAGCTACACAGAATATGAGTGAAGAGGGAATGCTGGGGGCTCTAGAAAAGGCTATTCAACTACTTGTAGTGTTTTTAACTTGACATACCATCATGAAAAATTTGGGAAAGCTTCCCATAAAGAGATTCTGTTTATGTATAAATGATTCTTTTCGGTATTGTGATGGTCGTTTTTCGGACCCTTTGACCAAAACATGCCTACTTCAGAACATTTCGCAGATGTACTATGGACTTTTTGTCTTATTCTTTGACGCATGGATTCATAAACTTGTGCAAATAACTTTGTTTTTGGTTCTGTAGCAGTGTGTTGAACCTGATTTCATTTGATGTAACAAATGTTGTTAATACCTACAGATGAATCATACATGCAACATGGTTTTGTGGTCCTGTTGTGTAATTTTTTTCATGCTTTGTTGCCTTGGTCTATGCCTAATATTGTCCTAAATTGCGTTCTGTTGTCTCTGCTATTGTTAATTCCAGGTTCCCTTGTTGTGGGAAAGCTTATCCTTGTGACAAGTGCCATGAAGAGCAGGAGGGTGGCAGCCACGAAATGAAGTACGCCACACGAATGATATGCGGCCACTGCTGCAAAGAACAGGTGAGAAGCATGAGTGGAAACACACTTATGAGCAGTTAGTAGTGTCTTCCAGCATTCTGCCAGGAACTTCTAACAAAATGCTGGCCTGTCTATTTTCCATCCACCCAATCAGTTGGAGAGGGAGCTTGGATTTGTGTGTGGTCCAGCATTTACTTCTTTGTGTTTTGTAAGTGAGGAGTTCTGGCACCCATACTGTAACTCTTAATAGACTGGTTATTTGCCCTATGCATCACATGTACCTCCCAATGCCATTTTAAGATGAAAGTTTTATACGCCCCATGAAGTGAAAAATCCACCATCCGTTGTTCTCATCTCATGGTACCAAAACCCATGTGACCAAGTGAGAACATCACGTTCCCGGCGCTGGACCTGCTGCGACTTGCACCGCGAAATCCCACTGTGAACAGCCACAGTGTCAGACGGATACTGTGGCCCACACTGAAAAAAAAAATGACTTGGCCCACTCCCAATACTTGACTGAGGTGGATTAAGGTAGAGTTTTAATGTAAGGTGATTACTTAGACAATTGATTATGTGTTTGCATTCAAATCACGTAAGGATACTTAAGAGGAAGCTCTAGCTTGGGCCCAGCTTCGGTGCCGCCTATTCAAATACATGTAAAACGCAGAAACTCTTTTATGACATAACCAGTAGGCTGATTTTAATGAAATCTGTTGCATTTGAGAGAGAAAGTTGAATTCTAGTGACAGGTGAAAGCGAAATTTCTGTTTAGTGCCTGTATTTACTAAATAGAATTCTCGAAAATTGGTAGCTTTAAAAAAAATAGCACGAAGTTTATAAATTCGTAGCTCTGCAGCTAGAACAGGTATATAAGTTTTGTAAACTGCATTCATTAGAGTATTCAAAGTGGTCAAATTTGAAGCATCAATTTATATTTTACGTGAATCTGTTACATTGTTTACAAGGGTTTTGCAAAAGGGTCATTCCATGCCAACTGATCCAAACATTGCACTCTGCTATCTTCAGTTTCCTGAAGAAAAAAAAAAATCATGGCATATTGCTTTACCGTGACAAATATTAACCCAGCTTGGTTTTGGCAAAACAAATATTTTCACGCTGTGGCCACCATCTTTAAGTTTGCACGCGATCATAAAACCTAGTACAGTGAAACCTCGTTAAACTGTAGTTTGGCCGGAGCTCAGAAAAAGTACCTACTAAACGGTAGTACTGTTTAACCAAATAGCATGAGATCGCCCACTTACCTGTCAAAAACGGAACTCGGAGAGAGTGCGAAAAAAGGGGAAAAAAAACGTGCACACACACTTCGTGCGACAAAAGTGTTATTTTCATTTGATGTCGCGGCGGCCTAGCACGACGACGACAGCGGCCTCAAACTTACTGAAACTGCGTGCCAGCTCCCTGTTCTCGGCAAACACTCGCATGGCAGATTCCTCGTTGGCGTTACGTATTCTCCGTGCACATGCGCAGTAGTACTGCAGAAGTCCCGGGCGCGCCTTTTTCATTGCCGGGTGCCGGAGTTTGGAATACCTTTCATTTGGAATAGAGTTATGTTATCGCGCCCTGTTCTCGTCGCAACGATTACATTCATGAGGCTGACGTAACGCGCAGCTTATGCCACTGTCGGGGCTGAATCGCCCGTGCTGTCGCTTTCCGTGTCGTCCTCATCACTGTCGCTAGTCGATACTTCGGCAACAGCACAGGCAACGATGGCGAAAAGTCGAACCTCATAGCCAACATGTCTTTGCGGTCGCAGCAGCGCTGCCGAGCAACTTCTTCGCATTCCAAATGCCACACACTGTAGTCAACAGCAGATCCCTGTTTGCAGGCCAGTGCCGATTTCTTCGTGTCACGTTCGATAGCACGGACAATGTCTTTTTCTTCTATGCTGAGCATCTGGCATCTTTTTTAATCCGAGCTTTGAAACGACGCGAGTCCTTGCTTGCACGACGCCATAACTCTCTCTGGCACAGCGTCAAAATGATGTTGATGTTGATGTGGCTTCACGCGGAAACGCACGGGGCGCTTGGAGGCCGTTGTTTCGATCTTTGAGGCTTGTTGTTCTGCCGGGCCACCCGATGGAGACAGCGCACCGCCGTGTTTTCGCGACGAAAAGTTGAAACGCTACGTTTTAACCGATGCGTACGCAATAAGCTGGTACGGTTTATGCAGATACAGAACACATTATGTTCAATGGCTGCTGAGTCGGGGATTTGACTTTACTACTTTTAAAACAAAACTACTGTTTAAGCGGGTACGTTTTAACGAGGTTTTACTGTATAACAAAAAAGATGTACAAAGTAAAAGTTTTTACCAATGACTATGAAACTTTTTTTATACATAAAAAATACATTGCTCTTTTATATGCATTAAATTGAACTGAATTTGTCTAACCTTTGTTTACATTTAAAACATGGAAGGTACAAAAAGGGTGGAAATTCGAAATTCTTATAAAAGTCTATGTTCTCACAGTAGTCTGGAGATCGCAAGAGCCAGTCCATGGGTAACGCATGGGAGCGATTTACAGCAGCCACCACTGACATACCTCCCAGAAGACGCATGCTACTCTGGCCATCGATTGTTGCGGCACTACACTTTTCTTCTAATGCTATCACCATACCTTCCTCTGTTTTATGCGTTGTGGTTGATCCCTTCTCTCTGCTTTCCTCCTCGCGTCCTTCATCTCCTGTGGCGCTCTGTGTCTGCTCTTTCATCCTTTGCTGGTTTACTTGGTTATACCATGGGAGAACGCCAACATTCGCTGCAAGAACAGGCACCTAAGAGTTGCGCTCTGAAGACGAAAGTCTGTTGTTCCATTTAAAGGAAACTGTACGGAGGGAGATACACAGGTCACTTTTTCAGAGATGCTGTAGTTTCACAACGATTACATAGTAAACATTGCAGATATGATTTGAAGGAAGGGCAGACAAAAAGATCATCACTGCTTTTGTGTATTTGCACACTTTCAATTTATAAAATACAGAACCAGTTTGGGCTATTGAGGATAGTTGGATGATGAACTTGGATCCTTGTTTTAGCTCCCACAAAGCTAGGGGTTCTCCCCCTAGGATATTTTTTTCCAGGTTATATAGTCCATTGTTTGAGTCCTGCCTGGTGAAGCAACAGGTCTTGATATTGATTACCTTAATTGCCTTAATGACTATACTGGATGTGGTTGCTGTTGCACCACCATTGTAGAAGTCCCTCACTTTCCAGCAGCTGCATTAGAATAGGACACTTAGGAAACGTGAGAAGCAAAGCAAAGCTGACACGCACTGGCAGTGGTGCCACGAGTGTCCTGTTTTAGTAGCATTGTACAATTTAGCCAGACATTCATGAAGGGTGGAGGTATTCTACATGTTCTACGCATTAAAATGACAAACAAACTGATCCTATTGTTCAGTTTATACAACTATTTGTTAAGTAATTTTAGTTTGTGTAAATTCCACGGTATTGCTATCAGCGTTCTCATTGTAACAGTCTTTAGGAAATCTCACTTTATTGTTTCTATCACTTGTGCTTGTGGAGCATTGGAATTGGTGCTTATTTTGCACATAAATGAAAGGGTGCAGAATTAAATTCATGGCCTTGTGTGCCCGTAGAGCAGTACACTTAAACATCTCACAAAAAGCACTATATAATTTTTTTTTTCACCTTCTGCTTGCACAGCAACACTCAAAATTTCAACTAGTCTTGGTTTTTAGACCAACCTGATTTAATTCCAAAGGTGCTGGTTTATGTGGTACTTTCAACTATTGAGCACTCACATGAATAATGTGCTTTGGTCGATGCATGCTATTCTGACATTAAAGCTGCTATGGACTACCATTACTATTACCACTGCAATACTAGTACTACTACTACTGGGAAGTACGTAGCTTGCTATAAGGTTGATAAAGTATTGCACATCATGCTGTGCGTTCAACATTGTTACAGCCCTTTGCTGCTGAGAAGCCTTGCACTGGCTGTGCAAACTTCATGACAAAGAAACCCACAGCACACTGGGAAGGAGGACGTGGTTGCCGGGATAAGATTCATATGAGCAGGTATGCATTGCACTGGTTGCCATAGGCGGTATTGTATATGGCTGTAGAGCTAAGGGGCCAAAGGTTTGATGTTAACATGTTGGTGGCCACTGATGCAAGCTAGTTTACATCATTTTTCTTTGTTATTGTGCTCTACAGTCCACTCGTTATAGCTTGTGTCAGAACTGGCTCAAAAATTGCTGTTATTTATTATTTTTACATTACTAAGCAAGGCACTTCCTCTTGCTTTCTTATAATTGAGCAGTGCCATAGAGTGCACCATTAACAGCACCTGAGCCGTGTTGCTGTCTGCACCAGCCTACAAGTAGGTTTAAAGTGAGCTGTATTGTACAAGTGTTGCCTGTTTCACATTTGCACTTTCAAAGAGTACTGAAGTCATCTAGCTCTATTGCCTCCTGGCGCTAGCTTGCACAAAGGAGCCGATCAGCCTCTTGGACTTGTATGATTTTTTGTTTCAATGGTCTACAAAAGTTTGTGTGAAGCAGTAGTATTAAATTGTTAGCTGTAAAGCTGTAATTTTAGCATTTGAACAATGAATAAAATGGTGTGTTAAGCTTTATGCGAACCAGAAAGAGCCACGCGATTGATCCCAACGGAAGACTTGAAGCGCGCCACGCGATCAGCTTATAGGTGTTTCCAGAAATGCAAAATGTTGATGTTGCTAATTTTTACACCGTAATGAATTCTGGCCAATTTCTCACAGAAAAGTGAAACTGAAGAGTTCAAAAGCACAACTGTCACATCATAGTATAGACGCTCTTGAATGACATGTTCGCTTGTGCCTCAGGTAGATGAGTATCAACTGAGTGTCCTTATCAAGCTGCGATCGAGGTCACTTTATGCTCACCTGATGATGAGATGCAAGCAGTCATATCATTCATCAGCGTTAACTATGGATGTGACACTTGCACTCTTCAGCTATTCAGTTTCGCTCTCTGCTGTGTGAAATTGGCCGAAAATCATTATGGTGCAAAAATTAGCAGCATTTCATTTTTGCATTTTCGTAAATGGTAATGAGCTCATCGGATGGGCACGCTTCAAATCTTTCATTGGAATCAATCATATAGTTAAAATGCAATTAGTCTAATTTACATAATTACTTGTCTAATTACTACACTGAGTGGTAAAAACAGTATAGAGGAAAATAATATAATTTTCTCATTTTTGCTAATTTTAAGAAATTTCGAACATGTTTCATGAAACACCCAGTATGAACTTGGCATTCTGATAATTAATCGTCACGAAGAAGTTTTACTTCCCCTGATAGTGTCATAGCAAAAGAGTTTCTTTGAAATATATTTAAACTCCCTTCTTCGGAACGCAATTACCAGAATCATATTAATGGTAGCAACATATTTTATTTCCTGATATTACTTTTTCTGTATATTATGTAAAGCAGGCACTGCATCAAAAAGCATTTTTGCCAGTCGCACTATGGACTATTGTAGACCACGTAGTTTGCAACTTTAAAGGGGCGGTGAAACACTTTTTATCAAAATAAAAAAAATGCGCATGTTAAAATAGACTATATCAGACATACATTGCCGCAAAAAGTAATGTATTTAGTGGAAGCAGAGTTATTGGCAATCAATGATTGTCTTTGATTCCCGTCACGGTGTTCCCATTCCTCCTTCAATGCCTTACACTGCGAAGACTACAGCAGGGTGAGGCATGCCCACAACGTTCCACCTACTGAACCTCACTGTGGTGCGCAATTCGTATTAGATTTTGGATGTTCATGTAGATGTCACTATTTTTTATTTTGGTTCCCAGGAGACTATGCCTCAACTTATGGTTGAGTTCACGGTGTCTCATCCCTTTTCTGTGCTACATTGTATTAGATAGCTACGCATGGTTGTTTTCTTGCACCAAGTGCCAGGTAGCACATTTCCCTTGGCACTTATCTCTACACAATCACACAATTTTCGAGGGTCAAACGAAACGTGGTCTTTGTTTTCACTCATGCGAGTACGTCAACAGCGCTCACATAGGGTAAGAGATGGATGCTGCACTACGGACTCGTGTTGAAGGACTCCTAACGTAACGAAGCTTTGATGGTGTAGCAAGGTAAAGTTGTAGGCCAGCTGGTGAGACATTGTGAATAAAACCGCTACAGACACAGGACTAAGGGAGACGACAACACAGGGCATCGGCAATACATCTTGAAGGTGTGAAAACCTGGAAGCAGACGACCTGTTCCAATAGGGTGTTAGTGCTCGGGCCAGTTCACCATGCGCCTGGAGCCACATCACCCACAGAGAAACAACCACTCAGAGCACACAGTTGTTCTCAGACAGCTGCAGCAAGCTCACCAAGCTGGCCCGTTGCAGCATCCCATGGAGACCGTGGTATCCAACCATGTAGCAGACGCAGCTACGTGCTACTGCGTGCAATGTTTGGTACGTGCATTAAAGGGCTGGAGTGTGCACTTGCGCTCATGTGCTCCAATCTGGCCATGTCGTGGTGCTGACCAGCTTTGCCCTGCACCATTTTGACCGACGAATAGCAGCAACATCCAAATTGCACATTTTAAGTGCTGGCAATAGCTCAATATGAAGCAACGTTTGTCAAGGCGTCTCACAAGGAGTGAGCATCCATTGGCAAGTGTACGTGTGGTCTAAGTTTTGCGTGGTTCGAGGCTAGTTGAGCGTCTGAAGCTAATCAAAATTAGTGAGACCTGATGGCTATGACACCAATAAGCACTGTGGCCATAGTTGAATTCCTACGTGGGTGGCCACAGCTGTGTGTAAGTAGTTGGCTTCTTCTGCAATACATAATTCTTATCACAATTCTAAATCTGGATTTTTGCTTACTTCAGCCTGTTTATTAATGAGTCAAATATATGCAGTAACAGAAGAGCAATGACCCAAACACCTGTCTTGACTGATGTCAGCCATCAGCCAATAGCAGCTATATATAGGAATGTCTAATATGGTGGCATATGCAAGCCACCTGAAGCTTCAAAATGGCTGAGGAAAAGGCCTCATCTGAAAAGACGGTGTTTGAGAAAAAGGTGACTTTTCGCTCCACTTGTGAGTTCCACGAACCGCGCATGACTGAAAAATGTGGCTTAGATGTGCACAGCAGTGTATGCTATCCATGTACTGTGTTTCATTAATCCCAAGGGGTGGTTCAGAAACCCTTTAAGCTATACTTATGTCAAGGCTTCTACACAGATATTTTGTTCTCTTTTTTAAGGGACGACAATAAGAAGTTCAGTGGTACAAGTAAGACCATTTCAAGGAAAGCACAAGAGAAGCTTACTGGCAAAAAGTGATGATGGGAAAGGCAGCTAGCCTGGAACTTTTTGTGATCAATTTTGTACTGAAATAAAATTGGTTTAATTTTGTACATTGTGTGCTTCATTTTAGTTATAGGAGAAAGCTTACGTGATTAACCCTTTCAGGCGCCAATTAATTTCGTTGATTGAAAACCTACTTTCACTGCATTTCTTGCATCGTCAGAATCATAAAAGGTACACCTATTAAGCATCAAGATTAAGAATTTTCAATTGTTTAGTGAGCTTTGTAAAGTTTACAGAATGTGGACTCCATGTGATAGCTCGCTACAGGAACATCAAACATGGTAACATCAACTACTTTGTGTCCAGCAGGCTTGAAAAGCGCCTATCCAGCCACTTGAAAATTATGACTGGTGCAAAACACTAAAAAACAATTAAGTAGTGTCAGGATTGGGGGCTCAATCCCATCGTCCGTGGTCCTTTGCCAAGATTGGAGTACGGCATGAATTCGGAGGTAGCTGGCCCATGCCGTCGTCCAACTTATTTACGCTGAGATCGTTGATGAAGTGAAGAACTGCTTCTCATCGAGAACGAGGAAAAAGGGTTTATTTACAGAAATTAAATCAGTCTAACATGACTGCTTGAGAAAAAGAGTAACAGTCCAACATGACTGCAGGAGAGAAGTGACTCAGTCTAACATGACTGCTCAAGAGAAGTGTCTTCAGCATTCGCACAACCACAGTTTTTATACACTCGATCCGCCGGTCCTACGACGCGGCGACTGCTCGTTTACTCATCACCAACGCGCCGCTGCTCTGCAGAACAGTTTACGTACACCAAGGCAACCGCGCTCTGATGCCCGACGACGGCGTTGGCGGGTGCCGTTCCGGGAACTATCGTTGCCAATCGAGGGTCGCTCGTTGTTCCGTGCCACTCCGAACCGTGAGAAGCACAAAAATACGTCGTTCCCGCGGCAGCTTGTCCAGGCGTGTCAAATCAGCTCCGCGTTGGGGAACTCTGGAATCATTGTCCACACACCGAACTCGTCCCGTCACAATGTCGATGGGGCTGGAGGAAGGAAGCGGGTTTCAACGCAAAGGCCGCTTCTTTGAACGCCTCCCAGCTGCAGCGACGGAGAGGGAGAGGTGCGCGTCTTGCACCCCTTGTCGTAATCGGGTGGCAAGGTGGCAATCTTGCTTAGCGGCTCGCCATTCTTAACAGCGCCTCCATGGCCCGAAAAATCTCGACTGTCTAGCGCTGACAACCGCTAGGCAGCAAGAGAACGGCTGCTGGTCAGGGGGGGATTGATGTCTTGGCTCGCAGCGACCACTTGTGCATTGATGTCACCGCCCCAAAACATCCAACAAGGACAGGCAACTGCAAAATGAACCCCACAACACAGCTCTGCGCCGAGATACGTGCATTGGCTCTCACTTTAGACTCGCTAGGCTTCAAAAAAACAACAACAACATAAGTGCAGAAACAAAAAAAATGCTACATTTCACTATGCCAATTTCTGAAGCAAATTCCTGCTGACCAATTCAGCAATCATGGAGGGAATTCTGCTAAATGAGAGGGGATCTTCTTCGCTTAATAAAATTAACACTAGTAACCCTAAAATTTAGGCGGGACCCCCAAACGCAGAATTCAAATTAGCCTGCTCAAACCATCCGCATTGCTATGCAACTTTCCCTTCTTATATCTAACGGAGAAGTTGTACTCTTGGAGAGTGAGGCTCCATCGGAGCAAGCGGCCGTTTTTGTGTGACATTTGATTGAGCCACGTCAGAGGACAGTGGTCGGTCTCGAAGATGAACTTCGCTCCGTACAAGTAACACGACAACTTCTGGGCGGCCCAAACCAAACAAGCGCATTCCTTCTCTGAAGCGCTGTAGGCTTCCTCCCTTACATTTAGTTTACGGCTGGCATAGAGGATAGGATGCTCCTCGTTATCGTCGCCGCCCTGACTAAGTACCACGCCCATACCTCTATCGCTAGCGTCGCACTGAACTTTGAATTCCTTTGGGTAGTCTGGTGCGCAAAGCACAGGGCGAGAAACCAATAGCGTTTTCAAACTTTGGAAAGCGTTCTCTTTGTCCTTATCCCAGTGTACGTTACTCGGTGCTCCCTTTCGGAGGGCGTCTGCTAATGAACTTGCCAATTGCGAGTAACTCGGAATGTACCGTTGATAGTACCCCACAGGTCCCAAAAATGAACGAAGGTCCGTTTTCGGGCGCGGCTGAGAAAATTCTCCAATCGTAGCTATTTTCAGCTCAGCCGGCCGTCTCATGTCCTGACTGACAACATGGCCCAGATAAGTAACCTGCGAACAACCAAACCTACACTTTTCCGCTTTCATCGTTAAGTCGACTTTAAACGTACGAAGCCTCGCATTCTTGTCGTAATAGAATTTGGCGTTCCTTTGAGCTATTTCCATGTTCTTTCCGACTAGTTCTCGGGTTGCGTTTAGCCGTTCCAGTAAATTTAGCACGTATTCAACCACTGTTGGACTCTCCCCTCTTTCCTCCCACATCTCTCTTAACATTCTCAGTGGAGACCGGAGTGTCCTCCCATACACTAGTTCTGCTGGTGAGAACCCTGTCGCCTCATGTGGAACCGTTCGCAAAGCAAACAAAGTTGCCGGCAGACAGTTCTCCCAGTCCTCCTTGTGCTCGTAACAGAGCGCACGCAAAACTCGCTTAAGCACCGAATGCCACCTCTCTACACTGTTTGACTGAGGGTGATAGACAGAACTGTGTATTAACTTTACCCCGCACTTTTGCAAGAATGTGGAAGTCAGTGCGCTCGTGAATACTGACCCTTGATCTGCCTGAATTTCGGCTGGAAACCCAACTCGTGCAAACACTGTCAAAAGCGCGTCTACTACTTCGGTGGAGCTGAGCTCTTTCAAAGGGATTGCTTCTGGAAACTTGGTAGCCGGACACAGCATGGTAAACAAGTACCTGTAGCCTGATTTTGTTTTTGGAAGAGGCCCTACCGTGTCTATTACCAGTCGTCTGAAAGGCTCTGTTATTAAGGGCACTACCTTCAGTGGAGCTTTCCAAGTCTCTCCTGGTTTACCAGAACGCTGGCAGGCGTCGCATGATCTTACAAAGTTTTCTACATCTTTGAAACAGCCAGGCCAGTAGTATTCCATAAGCAATCTTTCCTTTGATTTGTTTATGCCTAGGTGGCCGGACCACCCATTTCCATGACAAAGACTCAAAAGGTCCTGCCTATACTTAGTAGGTATGACTAACTGATCTAAAATCCTACCCTTTCGATCTCTGTAATGCCGATACAACAATCCTTCTTTCTCATGTATCGTTACGTTGCGCCTAGCAATGCCTTCTTTAGCTGTGTCACGTAATTTAGCTAAGCTCTCATCATTCTTTTGCTCAGCTGCCAGTGACTCTCTATCCACGCGTAAGAGTTGATCAAAGTTCTTTGAGGCCGGTGATAATAACGACCCTGTCTCGCTTGTGGGCGCGTCTACTTGCTCTTCCTGCAGGCTAGAACTCTGACCCTCTAGTGCTACGCTCTCATTGAGCTGGTCAGCTGGCAGGCTCTCCTCAACTGTTCTTTTGTCCCTCTGGCCTAGCTCGGATTCGGGTATTGAAGCTATCCCCTTTTCTGCTTCCGCTGGAGGAGCTTGAGCATTTTCAGCCGAAAGCGCCGCGATCTTACGAGCTTGGCCTCGGGTCAATGCCTGTACTATGCCCTCTCCCAGTTTGAGCCCTCTGTCACGCAGTAACTGATTCGAACGATTCGAAAAGATGTAGGGATACTGCAGTGACAAAAATTTGGAAACTGCAGCCTCCGTCTCTAGCTCCCCGAATGGTCCACTGATTTTGACTTTGGCCATGGGCAGACACACGCTGTGTTCTTCTACAACCTGTTTTATCCATGCTACTTCTCCGGTGAAGTCGTCTACCTTCACGTAAGACGGATGGACAATGTCCAGCGTGGCGGCACTGTCTCTTAGCACTCGGCATGGTTTTCCATTAACTTGCAGGTCGTGGAGATATGGACTTAAAAGTTCCATATTCTCATCCTTTTCCTCCACGTAGGAAAAAACTACGCTAGACTTCTCGCAGTTTACAGCTATATGTCCCAGTTTGTGGCATTTGTAACAGCGAATTGGTCTAAAAGATCCGAACTTTCTTTTCTGTTCTTGTGCGGTTTCTCCGTTAAGTTTCTCCTCGCTCTTTTCTGCGGGCTTTTCCGCCATGTCTACAGGCTTCGATCGTCTAGTTTGCGCACCCTTTTTGAACGGAAATGGTTTCCGCGGTCCATTTCGACCGTCCCAGTTTCCCTCCTCGGCGTTCAATTTTCTACGGGTTGCGTACTCTTCGGCTAATTCAGCTGCCCTTTCCACAGTGTTTACATTACCTCTGTCTTGCACCCACAGTTTCACAGCTTGGGGGATGGTTTTGTAAAACTGCTCTAGACACATGCATTCAATGATCATGTCTCTGCTGTCGTACGCTTCCGCGCTTTTAAGCCACTCGACTAGGTTGGCCTTTAAGCTATACGCAAACTCCGGATAGCCCTCGCTATCTTTCTTGCCTGTGCTCCTAAACCTTTGCCGAAAAGCTTCGGCTGAAAGGCGGTATTTCTTCAGGAGACTAGCCTTAACTTTTGCATAATCATATGCATCCTGCACACTCAGTCTGGCGATTACTTCCGCCGCCTCACACGGCAACATAGACAGCAACCGCTGTGGCCATGTACTCGGGCCGAAGTTCATCTTCTCGCAAGTCCTTTCAAAATTGCTTAGGAACAAGCCTATGTCGGTCCCGACCTCAAATGGCTTTAATAGCCTGTCCATGCGGTACGATTCTGCCTCACTTGATCGACCCAGAGCTCCTTCACTTCCTTGAGGCAACTCCAAACGTTTGCTTTCAAGTTCAAGTTGCATTTTCCTTAACTGAAACTCGCGATCTTTATCGCGTTCCTCTCTCTCTCGGTTTTCTCTGTCCCGTTCTTCTCTTTCTTTTTCCCGTTTCTCTCTCTTTTTGAGAAGTTCCAATCCCATTTCAATATCTTGCTCACTGGCCTGATTGGAAATTAGCTCCAATAATTCTGATTTGAGCATTTCCTTGCGTACATCTAGGCCCAGTTCCTCACCAACAATCAACAACTCGTCTCTCAGCAGTGTCCTTAACTCCATGACTGCTGCTTTACTGCCTTGATTCTGCTCTCTAAATCTAGCTAGGAAAACACAACCTAGCTAACACACAACAATCTAGCTTCCCTACTGTTCTAAACAGAACAACCACAAAATGAAGCCTAGAGAGTCAAAGCAAAAACCAAGCACTCACCGCAGATACAGCACCATGTCGCAAAGTCCATCTCACCGCTGTCAGCCAGTTGTCAGGATTGGGGGCTCAATCCCATCGTCCGTGGTCCTTTGCCAAGATTGGAGTACGGCATGAATTCGGAGGTAGCTGGCCCATGCCGTCGTCCAACTTATTTACGCTGAGATCGTTGATGAAGTGAAGAACTGCTTCTCATCGAGAACGAGGAAAAAGGGTTTATTTACAGAAATTAAATCAGTCTAACATGACTGCTTGAGAAAAAGAGTAACAGTCCAACATGACTGCAGGAGAGAAGTGACTCAGTCTAACATGACTGCTCAAGAGAAGTGTCCTCAGCATTCGCACAACCACAGTTTTTATACACTCGATCCGCCGGTCCTACGACGCGGCGACTGTTCGTTTACTCATCACCAACGCGCCGCTGCTCTGCAGAACAGTTTACGTACACAAAGGCAACCGCGCTCTGATGCCCGACGACGGCGTTGGCGGGTGCCGTTCCGGGTACTATCGTTGCCAATCGAGGGTCGCTCGTTGTTCCGTGCCACTCCGAATCGTGAGAAGCACAAAAATACGTCGTTCCCGCGGCAGCTTGTCCAGGCGTGTCAAATCAGCTCCGCGTTGGGGAACTCTGGAATCATTGTCCACACACCGAACTCGTCCCGTCACAATGTCGATGGGGCTGGAGGAAGGAAGCGGGTTTCAACGCAAAGGCCGCTTCTTTGAACGCCTCCCAGCTGCAGCGACGGAGAGGGAGAGGTGCGCGTCTTGCACCCCTTGTCGTAATCGGGTGGCAAGGTGGCAATCTTGCTTAGCGGCTCGCCATTCTTAACAGTAGTGAACCTGCTACATACAGCGACATGCTGACACCAAGCAAAAACACCAAACCGTCTAACTTGCCACTCGTTGTACGAAAGCATTTCGCAAATTTATTCAAACTTGCAGCTTTATTCCAGTCAAAAGTGTTTCAAGATATACGCAACACACAAATATTACTTTCATCAATACTGAAATGGTTGAGGTGCCGGGTAAAGCACACTGAGTGTGCACCTTTCAGTTACATTTTATTCAGCATAGTGTAAATGATGCATGCTGTTAATATAAAAATCTGAATCCTGTTCATACAACTGCGCAATGAAGTTTTAGGCAGCACTTGCTGCATTCTGCAAAACACTACTGAGATCCGAGCTTTGATTGGGGGAGATTAAAATGTACAGTTTTATCTTGATCCATTTCAGATGCTACGGAAATGCAATTGTGCTTTTTTGCAACTAATTTTAATCACAGCTCGTTTAAGCTGTCCTGTATACTACATGAGGTCATTTGTTGGGGAGGCTTCTGTCAGTTGTCTACAAGGTGTGTTCAGATAAGCTTGGTCGGGCATGTTCGGTCAGCATTTTTAATTTTGATGAAAACATTATACAGGGTGTCGCACACGACTTGAGCAAAGAATTTAAAAATGAAAGGCACGTCGGAAGCGAAGTGAACCGAATGTATACTATCCGCAATGGGCTATAGTAACTGAGATATTTTTTTGTTTTCCCCATAACTCGCTAAATAAGTTTAGTTACCTGACTTTTTAATTATTGGCTGAGGACTCCAAGTATGTTACGCAGTATTGTGGAGCACCTTCAGAAACCACCGACCGAGTTGCTTACGATACATAGTCCTTTCTTCTGGATTGCAAAGAAAGCCCGCGAAATATGAAAAAAGCCACGTGGCGGAGCGTTTGCGCAGTGGTATTGTGCTGCTCTTAAGCATGCGTTCGGTGAACAAGGTAGGCTGCATCGTGACTGGAGACGAGGAAGCGGCAGGATGTTCTTTATCTCATCGGCAGCGCTCGGCCAGCAGTATGCATTTTCGCCGTCATCCGACGGGAGCTGACCTTTTTTTTTTCTCCTCGCTTTTTTTTTCGGCGCTACGCACTTCCGCCGACGGCGTCGCGCGCGAGCTGTTGTCTCGTTCGCGCAGCGCACGATTTTGCGCTCTGTGCACAAGGAAACATGACTAACTGTATAATTCAGGGCTACACTAATACTGAGGCAGAACAAGTGGATCGCAGAGCATGATCACATGCTGGAACACGGTAGAAAATAGCATAGTTTCGGTACCTGCGCACGTGACCGCACGACCGTGGAAACAAGCAGACGAAGCGGAAGTACATCTCTCGCTTCGGTGCGAAGTAAAACAAAAAAAAAACATGCAGACATTCCGTTTGTGCGTTTTATTATTTTTCTAAACTTCAATTCGTCAATTCAAGCAACAGATCGCACAGCTAACAGATGTCTTGAATAATTCTCGAAGTCACGTGTCACCACGAGCGACGTCACACTGCGGACACGACTACGTCACCGTCCGGCTTGGAGCGCGGCGGCCGCGAGGAGAAGGAAAAACGGCGTTCGGTTTGAAATTACAGATCTTTTCGCGGCCCGTAGCGATGTAATACTTCATTAACACGGCAAGCTGGGCGAGTTGGTGATTGAACATGTTCCTATGGGTGGGCAGCGTAACCCGTACGAATGACGAGAGGAAGTACACTCCTTGTGTACTTCCTCTCGTCTTTCGTCCGGGTTGCGCTGCCCTCTCATAGGAACATCTAATACCTTGCAGAAACGATCATTATCGCGCAATTTATGCTCTGCGCTTGTCAGCTCAAAATGGGCAGACCTGGTGAGGGGCCCTTTAAGATTGAAGGCTGGGGCCCTTAGTCTAGCGCCTCAATAACCACGGCAATGCATCAGAGCAGCGCCTACTGAGCCTGCGGGTTTCCCACTCTTAGCACAGCCTCCCAGCTATTCAGAGTTGGGATGGGGTTGGTGTAAGGTCTGTGTCCAGGCGGCGGGTCCTGGCAATCCAGTGTTACGTGCAATAGCGTCGGGGTGCCCAGGCAGCTCGGATAACGCGGTAGTACGATGTCAGGTGGAAGACATGTAAGAAGCGAAGGTTGGGGAAGGTGTTGGCCTGTGCAACCGCTGCGTTCTCTCGAAGCGGGGATGGCTGTGGGGGTGTGTTTCTGCGGCGGCCCTGCCTATAGAACTCCAGAGTCTCGATGCCCGATGAGTACGAATTATACAATAAGCCCGGCTTGTCTAGGTTGAACAGCTTTTCCTACGACGCCCGGTGAGTGAGCTCTCGGGCAGCTGCATCAATGTAGACATTTCCTGGGGGAGGCGTGTCCAGGTTTCCATGCCAGGCGGAAGGTGTGCTGGGTGGGTTTTAGCGCTTTTAGGATTCGGTGTACGCGATTAGATATGATGTCCTGCGAAAGCGCTCGGCAAGCGTTTTTGTGTGTCAGCGAAGATTGTGAATGGGTTTGCGTGGGGAAGTATTTGGGTGGAATCAAGTGACGGCGAGTGCTACGGTCCACTCCTCGGCTTCTTAGATCTGAATAGTGGGGATGATAGCGAATGCGCGGATTTCGTGGGTGCCGTCGACTACCACTGTGCACATGCTTGTGCGACATCTATGTATAGAGGACGGCGTGCTCCGGGGCTTTTTCTATTTCCCGGGCGAGGGCTCTGGCCTTTGTTTGTCTGCGTCCTGTGTGGTGTCTTGGGTGCATATTACGAAGGATCCCGCTAGAACACAGCGCACGCGAAGCCACCATCCGTCTGGGCTCGCGAGCCCTTCCCGACGCAGGTCACCCCCCAAAATAGGGAGCACCCTGCCCCAATCTGCCGCGCAGTGCGCAGCAATGACTGGGATAGAACTTGAGACGCGCGCTCTCCTGCGCCACGCCTCCTTTGCGCACAACACTGGGCGAATATTAAAGATGGCGCGCATCAAACTATCCTCCTCCTCGGCTCACCCTCTCACGCTTTTCCTCGCATCTACAGCATGCGACGCCGCGGGGCGAAATAGGATCTTGCCGCAATTGGACTTTATACGTAACATTACGGCAATGACGACGCCGATGACAACAGCGACGGCAGAAATTATCCTGGAGTGTCCCGATAATTGTATAAAAAGATACACGCACAATGTTGGGTGGGAGTTATCTAAACGATGCGTAACAACTTGCTGCTGTGTTTGGTATAACTGCGAGAAGCACCGCGAAAGAATCGTGAAACCGAGAAGCGCGGTTGCAAAACCGCGAATGAGACACCAGCACGAGACGACGAAGAGGTTGTAGCAATGTTCACTCATGTTATAAATAACTCCCAGAGGATGTGGACATGGGATGAAATGATGAGAGAGATCTTGTAAATGAAGCAAACATATCCAACGTTTATTGTGTACACTGTCTCTAGTATGATTCTTATTCTTGGTGCGGGGAGCGGCCAACTCTTGCTCACGTCAGGCGGACATGTAAACTACGGCCTCCAAATTCCAATTCACCCCTTAATTACGGCGCAAATGCCGAGTAACAGGCAATGGGAGGTTTCGCTTGCTGGAGAAAATCTAGAGAGCCAGATAGGCTGTTCTCGATCAAGCCCAGCGGACCGCAGAGGCCAATGAAGCCCTGGACTGAGGAACCCACTCAGCGTCCCCTCCCCCCCCCCCCCTTTGGGTGGTATCTTGCCACACAGCAATAATCGTCATCTGTATTGAGCGCATTTCCTTTCTTTGACGCTGCGAGCCCGGTACTTCCAAGTTACGAACGGCATGCGCGTTATCAACACGACAGAGCATTCTCGACGGGAAATTACCGAAAGAAATGCAAGCGAGACAGATGTTTCCGGTTCTTTTTGATTGAGCTTCTTGATTGTTGGGCTCACCAAGATTAGGTAACCCACGACCATGTGACAAAGTGTGTCCAGGGCTCCCGCAGGACAGGCAGAGGTTTGAGAATCGGGTTGGGTGGGCGCATTCTATGCATTGTAATGTTGTGTATACATAGGAGTTTGTCTGGAGACGCCGCAGCGTAGAGCAACTGTCTCTTCTCCTGTAAGTTAGAGTGGGTTGCAAATTCGGAATGCTGTAGGATATCCGTATATTTATAGGGAATATCCTTGGACCTGGTCGTGCTGTATTTGTAACCTTAATAAATGAAATAAAGAAACGATACATTAAAGGAAACGAAAGTGGATGAAAAACAACTTGCCGCAGGTGGGGAACGAAGGTTGTGGGATCGTTCCCCACCTGTAGCAAGTTGTTTTTTAAAAACATCCACTTTCATTTCCATTAATTTATCGTTTCTTTATTTCATTTTTTATGCAGAAGTAATTTCCCCTATATATGTTGTCGTTGGTGCCAGTGTTTGTTGGTTTCTTATATATATATATATATATATATATGTGTGTGTGTGTTTTCTTCAACGTTCAGCACGCAGGGCCCGACGTAACTTACGCAGGAAAGAGACGACGAACTTTTTGGAAGACTTCTTTACGTAACGGCTTCTGCTGGTGGACCAGCCTTCGTCAGAGTACAGAAGTCTTCCAAAAAGTTCGTCGTCTCTTTCCTGCGCGTATATATATATATATATATATATATATATATATATATATATATATATATATATATATATATATATAGTGTGTGTATGTGTGTAGAGCGAGATGGCTTGCCCCCCCTCCCCCACTCGAAAAATAGTTGGTACGCCACTGACACGTGTATATATCCATAATAGACCCTCTACTACAATTTCACGTGGAAAACCGCAAATTGTTGGGTGACCGTGTCATATGTCTCCGATAATAACAAGGATACGAGCACGCACGCGGTTCCCACATGCCATTTCCGCCGTACGGCTGTCTCAGTTATCGCCTCCGCAGTATAATCCGTGTCGAGGTCTCAAACGTATTTCAGCAGCATATTATACACTGTCTTCGAAAAACTGATCAGCGTACTCGGGAAACGTAGCTACTGCGCAATCGTAAGCGTTTTCGCTTTAGGGTGAACTAATTATATTCTACTAGATATACTTATTTATATATAGACATAATAAACAAATATTATTGCGCGGGTGTGCTTTGCTGTCCAGTCTCGCTGTTAACGTTGTCAGGGGGTTGAGGGTTCTCGAGCAGTCTCTCTGCGGCTTTTTCCTCACCCTCTTCCATTGTTCCATGGAAATAAAGGTTCATTCATTCGCACCTACGTGTAAAAAAATTAATCTTGTCGACTTCTGCAGAACAAATATATATGTGACGTCACATCGGCGCGGCGGAAATTTAGTCATTTCGCGTCTCTACTGATAACTATGACTGACAAGCTCTCCACTTTCTCTGCATAAATGCAGAGAGATAGCTGAGAAAGGAACTGTACTATATATATAGAAGGGAAACTTGGGCGAGTTGGTGGTATACATAGATGTTTTGAAAAGAAACTGCGCTAAATGGACAAGGACATAGGCAAAGACTAAGCACGAGTGTCGTGTTCTTCTCTGGCTATGTCCCTGTCTGTTTAGCGTTGTTACTTTTAGAAACGTGGGCTGAGAAAGAGTAGTCGACAACTCTGTTCTTAGTGTGACTTTCGTGGTCCTTTTATTAAGTTGGTGACAAGCTCTGAGCGGTTGTACCGTGTTTTGCTTATCACGCATCGCACTGTGACTTGGCGTAAGCATTCGTCCCTTGACTTTTCCGTTTGTAACTGAGTTCATTATGATAGTACGTTGTACGTGGTTGCTGTAGCCTATAGAATAGCACCATATGCGTATACAGCACTGCATGGTACAATAATATGGGAGGCGTCAGTCTCCGTGGTAAACAACTTTGAAAAATGCCGCGTCCTCACCGGACGAAGTGCGTCTTGCGTGAATTTCATAAAACTTTTTTTTCTTGCTGGATTTGTAGAAGGCAGCTGTAGAGCTAGCTGCCCGTTGACTCTGTTTTATTTGCCGTTTTATCGCCTGGCCGCGACGTTGTTTTTGCGCTGCTGGAAAAATGCCATGGAAGATTTTCCTATACTCTTAGCCATGCCCTTCCAAGTCTTTATCTTCGCATGGAGGCACGGATTATGCTTTTATCAGCGCCAGGAACATTTGCGGCGATAAACTTCTGAGCCTCTATGGTAGCGATAATTCTTTCCTTGCTGAAAACAGCGAAGCGCGAAGTATGATGATTTATTGATTCGATGTTCCGTTTCAATTTTCTGGCGCAATGACGGTGCTGCACGCTTTTAACTAAGTTAGGCTATGATAAGGTTAGAACGCGGAGCTTTCTGCAGGCGAGAGTGAAAATGGTTACCGCTAGTGGTAGAGCAACCGAAAAGTTTTGTTGCTGCAATAATCTGGCGTGTCGCTATACATATAGCAGCGAAACAGTGACGATATGGGACAAGCGAGAATTTGCCGCAGTGTTGCGTAAGGCTGTAGCGAGAGTGGTGTTTCGTTGCCCTGACACCTGTCAAAATTTTGATGACTCACCTTTTAAAAAAGGTTTACGTTCTCTGGGGCGTATCGTGTCCCTCCAAAATAATAATATATCTTGCGTGCGCCGTGCTTTATTCAACAAAGGAAATGCAAGCAAGACGGATTATTATTATTTGGGAAAAAGATGCGCTCCATAGGGAGTAAACTTTTTTGAGAGTGAATTATCGTCGCTTGTTTTGCTTGCGCTTTCCTTTCCCGGAAGCTATGCGCCCGCTACTTTCCTGTCGAGAATATATGCTATGTCATGCTGATAACGCGCATGCCGCTCATGATATGCATGGAGGAAGGAAAACGTTAGGAGGGAGCATCGCGCAACGCGATTGAAGCCACACCTGGTGGCCCAGCACGTGATCGCACGTCAAAGTGAACGGTTGGTTTCGTAATGTTCCTGCTCTGTAGGCTGAGCCACAGCAGGGCAGCCGAACAAAAGCGCACAGAGTGAAAACTACTGGAACAGCTACTGAGAACCAAGCGCCTCGGCAAATCTCGATTCTTGCCCAGAGATCACGATGCAAGAGGTCACTTGTTGGGCCACCACTGAGCAAGGGCTTCACGGGGCATTCGCTTGACAGGGCTGGCTGCGTGTCGTAATGCTCTCTCCTAACTTTCTCCTTCCTCCACGATGATATGGAACGTACACGTTAGAACAATCTGGAAAATACCATGCGCACAGCGTTAAAGAGAGGAAAGGCAAGCAATACAGATGACGGTTATTGTTTGGAGACAAGGTATAAGCTCCAATTCGCAGATTATCAGAAGTGAGACAACGACAAAAGCTTTCGAAGCAACGGAGAAACAAAATGGGTAAAGCAAACTCCGTCTTCTGCTTCGCAGAGGAAGCCTACATGGCAGCCTATGGTTTTTTCTTGCAATTTGTCATTGAGTGTTTTTGTCAGTCTGGTCGTGTAGTAGTTTTATGTTTTACGCTGCAACCTGTGATGATTTCCTTGCAACGGGCCCTTTTACATATGTTTACGCCACACAAGTCCTGCAGTTTCTTTTCTTCTTGTTTTTCTAAAACTTCGCATTTTTTCCTATTATTTATTTAGCGTTTTTGAAAGGTAGTCATATATACAGCAGCCATTGTTTCTTAGAAAACTTGTGTGGAAACAAGCTCTAAAGTTCTTGATATACTATTCATTCGCGCAGATTTCTTATGACAATTATTGATATTGTGCTTAACACTGACGTTTTTTTCCCCTGAAAGCTTGTCTTTTTTTCACTAGTCAGCACAGGCGTGTTCCTAATTACACCGAAATAAATAATCCTGCTGTAAATGTAAGCGTTTGCGTTGAACTACTATTCGACATTCGATTCGGTACTTACTATTCGTATTCCAAAAAAAGTTGATATTCGTCCGCCTCTATACTACTTATCAAATTAGTCATTTCTAAAATATGTCTATCATCGAGCTGCTTCATTTCATAAAAAGTCTTGCATCAGTGCGCATCTTATACCGGTTTCACATGGGCACTTTGAATCGCGACCGAGGCCGATCCGGATCGAAATTCTCCACCGCGAATGGCTCCCTCCCACAGCTTGCACAAAAGAGCAAAGTGCAACCGAGAAATTCTATCCTGCTCGAGCTCGATCGCGATCGAAAGTGCGCCGCGTGACAACCGTATTAAATCCTGCATCGCATAATATTTTGCTTAACGTCAAGGGTAACTTTTAAAGTTAACGAATATCGGTGTATTAACACCCTTCTTAACAGGTGCAAATAAACACCTGCAGATAAAGTGTTTAAAAGCGTAACAACTGGGGTCAAATTTAAATCAACCATTTAGCATCTTTATGGGTGTTTAAACACGTTAGCACCATATATTACATCGGTGCTAAATAGGCGTAATGGAGATTGTAAATGCAAAACACCATTTGAGCACTCTTAAAAGCCTGCTAAAATGTTTACCGTACGGATACAGGAAACCCCCTGACCGTCACATCGAAATATGGAAACCATCGAATTTACGCAGATAATTTTTCCCGTATATGGTGACGTCGGAAAATCAACCCACCGGTCTTTTCTCGACCATCTGTCGGAGGATGCACTAGATTTTGGCTCAGTGATTCACCAGAAAGCGACGGGAGATATGCACCTTTTTTCTGCAACGACCCGACCGTTACCTTTGCCCAACCCTCCTGCAGCAGCGAGCAATAGTTGGGCACAGCTGCACAGGACATCGTACTCGGGAAAGTCGCGCAATGTCAAAATCCATGAACTCATCGCACCTGAGATCACGCTCACGCGTCAACCGTGCCAAGAAAGTGTCGACGTACCACGCTTGCGAGGGAACTCTGAGAGGGGGCGTTGCGTCAGCGTTGTGTCAGTTCACAATAAAGCTCGCCGAACTCTTCTCGCAACGTTTAGTTCCGTGCCGCACTCTCGCTGTTCTAAATGTTGGCGGCCAAAGAAAGAAAGAAAGAAAGGGAAAACAAACACAGCGCTAAAGTGAGCCTAGTCGCCTGGTGAGGGAATCACACACGGCGCCCGCGCGGAGAAAGTGTTGTGCAGAGCGTGGCGTCGTAGCATCCCCTCAGCAACGGCCTGGCACGCGAGTGCCAGTTCGTAAGCGGAACATTCGCCTCCCACAGCCGTAGCTCCTGCCCGCGCGAGCGTCCGTATAGTGTTTACGGTCGAGGCGAACGGTGCACGGACGACGAGCGTTTGCGAGCAGCGTGTGTTTGCGGTGCGCGCGGTACTCGATTTAGCCGCGTCCCCCGTCGGAGCCAAGACAGTTCGCTCTCCCGCGACCCGAAGGCGCGAAAATTTGTGTCACCGGAGCGCTGGGTCTCTGGGCTCAATCGCCCTTGATCTTCGCCCTCGGCACAGGTGAGTTTCGTGCGCTTTCGCTTTCGTTCGGCTGAAGGATGCAGCGCGTCGCACGCGCGTCGTCTGCTCTCGGAGCGCGATCGGCCCGCTCCTTGACTACGAACAGTCGCTCCTTATTTGACGCATGCATGAGCTCATGATGCCATTAGGTCGCTTGAGGTGCGCTGTCTTCTCGCATAGTGATGGCGACCCGTTATCCGAACAGACGAGGCGCCGGACGTTACGACGAACTGGGAGAACGAAATCGTTTGTGCGGCCGCTTTCTAGCGGGGTCGGCACACTTCCGCGTTGCAGCGCCGCCGCTTTTCGGTGCGCGAGCACGCGCACGCTTGACGCAGCTTTTTGACAGCTTTGTCGTGCTTGCGATTATTGCATTTTGTTGCTGGCAGTTGTACCTGCGGTGGTCTGTGCGTGAGCAACGTTTGACCCCTCCACTTGTTTACGAGGGTGTACGTGCTGGCTTTATTCTGCTTCGATAGGATGACTCAACTTAATCACTGAAGTCCATAGAAGGCACCCTCAACCCCCGCCTCCCCCTAAGTATTGAGCCGCCTAACGACGAAAAGTGCGTGTAATAGAGAGAGACGTCGTATCTGATCCCGCAACCAGGTGCACTTCGAACAACGTGCCGAATGAAGCTGTGGAATATAGCATAAAAATGACAGCGTTGACCTAATGTGACGCGTATGTGGCAACAGTGCGCAAATTAGACTTACTTTCTACTCAAACCGGGAAAAAATAAGAAGGAAAGAAAGAAACGGTAATTTATTTTACCGTACCAACCGCTGTGACTCAATTGCTACAGCGATCAGATGCTGACTTTGAAGTCATACTTTTACCTGGCCGGCGGCGACCTTCCAATGAGAGAGCGTGATGCAACAATGAGCAAGGTCATCACGTTGTCGAAATTAGGCCGGTGCTTGGCGAGACTAAGTGTAGTTTTCAGGCCTCACTCGATTTTTAAAATCAGTACGAATTTGAGAACTGCAGGCTTTGAGTAGACCTACTTGCTACGCACCTTCCTTCATCTCCATTGTCATCCATCATGCTCCTCTTTGATTCTCTTCCCACCGCGCAGCTAGCTGAGTGGAGAAATGTATGCATCTCGATCAGGGCATTTCTCATCATTAAACTCTCTGGTTCTCAGAGTCAATAAGTAAGCATCTTGGGACGTAACAGTAAGTCACTCGAGGACGTCGTTGGCTGAGGATGGTTCAAATTATTACTGCGCTAGCTGTTAAGGGTAATTCGTTCAGTTTTCTTCGCGATTGCTGGAGATGTTGCCACAACTTTTATAGTCATAATAAGAAAATAAAATTCTGTTCACGTCCGAGCTTGTCGCGATCTGTCGTCGTTGTGCCGTCGTTATCATGGTTGTCATCGTCGTTAACGTCGCCGTACCGTTGTCGTCGTAGTTGACATTGTAATCGCGGCAGTTGTCGCTGCTTTGTGTGGCTTTGCGTGTTAATAAACTACGCCTCTCCCACAGCAAAATAATAATAATAATAATAATAATAATAATAATAATAATAATAATAATAATAATAAAAGACGAGGATGGGACAGGTCACTAAAATAATTACCATGGTAATTGTTGACTTATTAGTTTGTTGAACAATATACATTACAGAAAACTCTTTCCAGTGTATCAAACACGTTACTAAGGGCACTGTGATAAAGCCATCCTGAAGAGTAAGTTCGTTTGATATGTATTAGTAAATTACCGTTCTCCAATACCATAAAAGAATTCCTCGCCCATTTACTCACGCACCAGAATCTTGTCACAGCAGTCCTTCTTTCGAAGATGCCTCTGCATGGTGAAGGACGTGCTCAAGAGCCTTGTACGTCAGCTGAAGCGACCTGGCTTCGCGGAAGGCTTCGCGAGCAGTTCTCCAGGAGCAGGAAAAGGTGACGCGAGAAACAGGTTAAGGTTTAAGAAGTTGGACAGACTCCACGCATAATGTGCGAGTCGGTGTTAAGCGAACCTTTCTTTGCTGTTTGTGCAAATATTAAGGCTCTCGCTTTGTGATTTATGGGCCGACAACACGGCGGCACCGATGAACCTGTGATGTCTGAAATTTCGATGACTCTTTATTCAGTGCGTAAGTTTGAAAAAATCGCCAGTTTGTGTGTTCGTTCACTTTCGAAGGAAATGTGATCCTTTCCTCAAATAAAGTTGCCGAGGGACAATTAAGGATACTTAAACTGTATTCGGAGCAAAAGCGTCCGTCAGGCTGCTAAGCCTTTCGCTCTTGCTTCGGTTTCTGTATATGTACGGAAAGAAAGAAATCAGTAAAGAAAGAAAGATATAAAGAAAGAAACTTGAGAGCAACATGCAAGTTAGTTTAGACTATAGTAATGTATTCATTCTCTCATATAACGAAAAAAAAGTATCTGGCTAGATGAAAGTCCTTGGCGTCGGACACAATGCCGAGCCCGAATTTCCTTGCATGTCACAAGTAAACGTCCCATTCACAGGTGCATCTGGCCGAACTATACGGGCAACAGGCGGGTATACATAGGGGGTGTTTCAGCGAACACTTTCAAAAGTTCTTAAAGGTTGCTTGTGGCACGTAGCACAATTCTAGTTCATGAGTTGGTCTACTCGAAGTGGTGGACACTACCTGCACAAAAAATTGAAATGCGTAATCGACTATAATTAACAAAAAAAATCACTAAATCAGTTTTTAACTAATTACCTTGTGGCCCATATTACAATTTGCAAATTATAGCCGTAGAGTTCGCAAGGCGGATCAACTTGGAACGACTTCTCAGGATGACACTGTAGTGCCGAGATATTAATTCCCGAACTTTGCGGAGAAATGCATTGGCGTTCCAGTTACTTTTATGTTTGAATGCATGAAACGACGTTTTGAAAAGAAAGTAACTGGAACGCCAATGCATTTCTCCGCAAAGTTCGGGAATTAATATCTCAACACTACAGTGTCATTCTGAGAATTGGTTTCAAGTGGGTCCACCTTGCGAACTCCACGGCTAGAATTTGTAAATTGAAATATGGGCCGTAAGGTAATTACTCAAAAACTTATTTAGTGAATTATTGTTAATTAGTCGACTATATCTACTTGAATTTTTTGTGCTAGTAATGTCCGCCACTTTGAGTACCCCACCTCTTGAACTAGAATTGTGCTGTCTGCCACAAGCAACCATTAAAATTTTTTGAAAGTGTTCGCTGAAACAACCGGTACATCACAGATGTGCAAAAGTATCAATGGTGTGAGATCAACACGAGGAGGCGCACGTGATCAGCTTTCACGAAGAATGTTCGAAAGCGCAGACCTTCAGGCAGGTTGTCTCTCTCTCGAGGAAACCGCTGAAGGCCTGCGAAAGACGGCACCCAACAACGTTTCTTTGGAGGAGGAAAACGTGTAGCGATTGTCGACACCATTCGAGTTGCTTGCCGTACTATACAACCACCGTAGCATGACGGTGGTTGTATATATAGTGCGACCAGGCCACAAGCATGCGCAATTTATGGGGTCTGCAGCTCCGGCGAAGGACTCGTCACATGACGTTGCGCTCATCGCAAAGAAGGCACCGTTGTCAACGCTTTATAAGCCAGCAGCGCGCCAGCTCAAGGGGTGGCAGTGTTGCGGACCGCCGTACGAAGTGCGAGGGTGTGTGCTGCATAGGGCCTGTGAGCGCGTGACGCGTTGGTGTGCCTGCTTGTTATTAAGATATTTCGTTCGTTTTCCGCGCTTATAGCTTTATACTCCCGTATTTTCGTTCCTTGGTCCCAGGCGCCCGAGATGCACTACAGCAAGTGCAATGGCCATGCTACAATTTACACAACACACAAGAGTAGGTTCAATGCTCTAAACATGCTCCTGTGTTGACCAGTGCATGCATCACCGCCCCATGCACTATATTCTTGTCGTAATCATCCTCTACCCCTCTTTCGTTCCGCTTCTCCACTTCCCCATAATGTGCAGGGTAACTCAAGCCGACCTCTCTGGCTTTACATAAATAACTTCAAATGTTAATTACGTAGTTCGTTTTAAGCTTATCAGACAATTATTGCATTTCTTGCGCCGCCTTTTCTTGCTTGCGTGGAACTGCCCGCGAACCCTTTCGCGAAGCCAACTCGCTTCAGCAGGACATCGCCGTCAGCACTGTTTTTCACACCGGCGTCTCCCGCATAGCGAAAATTCGTTTTGCTTCAAGCTGGAAAGGGAAACCACGTGACAGAATGCTTCCGCGCCTTCCGGTAGGTGCGCATGCAGCGATGGCTGGATTGACACCGTAAATTCCACCGAGGGTTGTTTGTTTATACTCTGCTCGATATTGTAGCCACCGCAGGCACGGTTCGCGCGCTGCATCCCTCATCGGACAAATTTAGAAGCGAGTTCTATTTTTTGCCGTCGAACTCGAAAGATTCAACACTGTGGCACTCCGCCAAAGCTTGTTAGGACGGTTTATTCGTATCTTCGTGCAGTTTAAACGATCCGATCCCGGGTGAGGGAAATGACGGGTTCTGTCTCCGCGTTATTCCGTATTAATTATCTCTAACGCAAAACATTTGCCTAATCACCAGACCTACTCCATTGTGTACATACAGCAGAATAAGTAAGGATGTTTTTGTGCTCGCCATACTCACTGCCCTGATCATATATCTGAATGTCCAGAAAGCGCTGAGAAGATGAGATTTGAATTATGCCACGTCAACAATGGGCGCCTTAACGGCAGCCGTGGCATTTCGCTACACGGATAGCCGCTGCGAGAGTAGCCAGATGAATAACCGCTGAGATAGCCCGACGTTCTCAAGTGAGTGAGAGTGTGGGTAAGTGAGTGTATTGCGTTGCTTCAGGCGAATGCACACAGGCTGATTCGTTCAGGTGCAATTAGCCTCGCAAGTTGCCAGCAGCTTCCACCCGTGTGGGCCTGCTGGCAGTGATGAAGTTTCTTCGATATGGGTCATATTATCACCGATATCGGATAATCCGGCGTCGGCGATAAGATGGAGACAATATATATAGTCGCGGCACATCCTATATCTCGTGCACTTGGATCTTTCCGGGTACAAAGTTCCGGACGGACTATTTACAGAATAATCCGCTGCGTACACGTCTTGTATACATGCTGTTTGACGCGGCAGCCCAGAGATAGCGGGTCGCAGCGCGCACTGCTTCGTTCCACATTTTGCTTCCCACCACCACCACCACCACCACCACCATGTTATGCGCCTGAACCTGCGCGGCACCAAAAGAGAAGGAGGTCACTCTCCCCTCGTGCGAGAGCAGATGACCTCCTTATGAACTCCAGGGTATACATTTCGCTGACTTCCTGCGAGTTCGCGGATATGCGACCCGACTTCCTTTTGCTGGCTTGGCGCACGTTTGTCGGTGCGAAAAGTGCTGGCATTTTCAGTTTACTACGTGGTGATCGACTGAGACAGTGTTGTCGCAGTTATGGTAATAATTCGAAGTCGGTAAATGTGACACAAATGTCTCGTCTCGTCCTGTTGTATACGCGTATTCTTACTTGTTACAGGTTCTCGTCATATCGTTATTACACCAGCGCACCGAAATGACGAAGCATGCTGCATGCCCTCCACCAACATAAAAGGGAGCGGTTGGTTCGCGTTTCAGGCTGTCAGGTGCCCTTTGTTTTTGCGATCAGAAGGAAAAAGTACAACACAAGGACTTTCTCGAACACCTGATAACGCGCATTAGTGTTCCTTCTCGTGCTTCTGCATTAATCATCGTTTGAATGCCTATATGAGGTGTTCCTGTCCAAATTGGCTGTGTATACGTGTATACGTGTAAACTGTGTATATGTACACTTCTTCGCCTTGCAGCCTTTCTGTACGGAACCCGTCATGGAGACGTTCAGTCAATTTTTTACGTCTCCAGCTCCAACCTGGCATATTTGATATCGACAGAAGACTGTACGTGTCAACTCATATTCTACAATTCGTGTATTTTTGTTGTTGTTGTTACGCAGTACCGCAGCGACCAATGTTTTCTTTATTTATCAGTATAAAATGAATCCTGTTTCTCTCTCTCTCTCTCTCTCTCTCTCTCTCTATGATTTTTGTGGTGGAGGGGAGGGGGTACACGTATTCGTGCTCTTGTCGCTGCGCGGGTACATTATTGTTACTATTATTACCGTTCTCGTTTTCCATTCATGTTTATATGTGGTATAGTAGTATTTAGTTGCAACAGCATAAGAAAAAGAAGAAGACGTTGGCGTAATTTATTGTTGACCACCTACTAATAATAATAACTCGATGGTGACGGCAGTGTCTATGCGCCTGTTTCTTTAACGTGCACGGTCCGCGTGCGTTTGAGTGCACATACCAGTGTCGCACGAAGTTCACGGTCGGGCTCCTGTGTCGATCCGATCGAGCGGCCTTTCTGCCTTTGTTCTTCGACACTGAGCTGTTACAGCTGCGCCCAGCGCAGTGTGGTTGGCCCACTTTGCAGCCCCCTATGTGTGTCATCCATGTCGCTCTGCTGCAGCCGGAAAGGCAGACCCGAACGGCCGACCCACAGCGTGGGCTCGCTTCGACGTCGCAGCTTTCGGGTTACGCCCCTCCCGCGTAGCGGAGCCGTGACTCCCTTTCAGCAGCCCACTCCTTCTCGGCTTGCCGGCCGGTCATCGGTTCGACGGATGCCGCTGTCGCCGGGCGCTTTCCTCGACGCAAGAGCGCGGTGCAGCGGCCCCGCGACCTCATTCTCACGTGCGGAGTGCGGTGTTCAGCGCCCGGCGTATCGCTGCCTCGTTTGTGTCTTCACAGACCAGGTTCCCCCTTAGCTTAACGAGACGTGATGTCTGACTAAGCCGTCCGCCACGATTACGTTGACATGCTTCGAGGAGTGCGATCAGTGTAGCAGCGCTTGTTTCGTTCGTCGAACGCGAACGCGACCTTTAGGTCAACGCGGCGCGATATGTTCGGAAGGCGTGAAGGCTCCGACGAGGGGTTTTGCGCCACTTCCGTTTCTTTTTCATTCGTGCATATGAAATTACCTTCCTTGTTTTTCTAGCCTTTCGTTTATTCTGTATATCAGGTTTATGTGAGGTAAACTTCGGTTACTGACAACGGCAGGGGCGTCGTGAAGAGCAAAGAGAGCAGAAACATTTCAATGTGAGAAAGGCGGAGAGGACGACCGGTGTTTTCTATCTGGCCTGCTATATTCCATGTATAGGGGAGTAGAAGGGAAAGGAAAGGGAGGGGGTGGGGGGTGGATAGCAGATTACAGTGATAGAATACAGGGAACTATGCACACGTGCGGGGTGTACGTAAGTCACATGTTCTGTGCACAGTGCGACACAACACAGGCACCTGTTAAGCGGTGCTAGTCGTAATAAAGGAGCCGTGCGAACTGTATGTGGTGGTGCGTGGCTTACACGGGCTTTGCGCACGCATTGGTGTTATCATCATGATTAAAAAAAAGCAAAAAAAAAACAACTTACACTGACCTTGTTGAGACTCGTGAGGGAGTCAGGAAGTGTTCGTGCGCGTGCATTCGAGGTGGAAAATGGATTGGGACGTAGCGTCGCCTGAAGCGCAGTTAACCCTGAAGTCTTATATCGAACACGTCCACTATACAATATGTATTGCGGTGGTGTAAACACGCTATAGTCGGGCTTCTTACATTTGCTGTGCCCGCAGATCTGATAGCACAGTTTATCGCCCTTGACAGCTACGACATGGGATTTCGGTGACCGTGCTGTCTATAGCGAACGTCCTCAGTTTACGCGAAAGGTTTCGCGAAAACTGTGACCACCATAATGAACTTTAACACTGGTGGATCCGCAGAACATTTTGCATTCGAGATAAAGCAATTAAATCGAGTGCGTGCGAGTAATTGTTGCGCATTCCAGGAGATCAGAAGGAAAATATGCCTGTCATTGGAATGTGTGATCATGGCATTGGAAACGCTTTACGTCGTTCATCGCGAGCTCATCGTGAACTCGCCGAGCAGGCACTGCATGGCAAATGAGCGGCTACGTCACGCACAAGAGTCTGCGAACGAATGAACAACTGCTAGTTAGCTATGAACCTTGCACTCTTCCTCCGGTATGATCTGAATTATGACCTGACATTTTTACGCGAAAAAGAAAAAAGAAAAAGCCTTCCGTTGCCATTTATAGAAAATTGGTATGTATATGTATAGTGAATATGTTTTCACACTTCCTTTTCGGTAAACTATGGGTCACGTTTTGCAGCGTACCGGAGCTGTTTTTGCTGCCCGGCACAGTGCCTTCGTTGCTCTTCCAACTCTTCTTCTGTGAGGACGCGTTTGTCAACTTCGAGACCTAGACCAAGTTAAAGCAAAGCCCCACAAAACTTTAGACAAAATTTCGGAGCCACCTGCCACCTAAAGCCGCCGGGGTGGGAGGATGGCTGTCGTGAATGCTCCGGCTTTTGTTTGAGATACCGCGTTCAAAAAATACGAGCCTTTCGCTTTAAAGTTGGACGGAAAGCAGCTTTGTGCTTTGTCCGTGCTTGTGAGAGAGGCAGCCTGGGGAAGCCGAGTGTTAGTAGCTCTTCTTTCCTATTTGTGGCTCCTTTCACCAAGGCGCTGAGTCGTGCCAAGTCGTGTTCCCCAAAAGGTTGCCAAAAATAGCGTCCCTTCCTCTTCACGATCACTCCCTCTCTCTCTTCCTCTCTGGCGCGGAAGAGTTCAGTGGTTCAACCACAGAACACCTGTAAGGTTCGACTGTTCGTTTGGACGGCGTCCGCTGTCTCCTTCGTCACATTTTATGTACGAGCCCTCTCTCTCTCGGCTTCGAATGTTTCTATACTGCACTGTGTGCTTTGAGTGATTGATTTGTGTAGTTCAACGCCCTAAAGGAGCACTGGGGTTATGAGAGACGCCATAGGAGAGGGCTCCGGATTAATTTGGCCACCTGGGATTCTTTAACGTGACCTAAATCTTAGTGCGGCCGCCGCGACCGGGATTCATATCCGCGACCTCGTATACTTTGTAGCAGAACGTCATATCCACTGAGCCATCGCGAGGCAGGGTTCGCGTGCCTGCGTAGGTAGATACGTAAAGCGCCGACGCAGCCTCCTCCTCGGCTTCAGTGCGATGTCCTCACTTGAGTCCTCCATGCACTGATACATCCCATACGTGCCTTAAAACCGGCCTGTTGCAGTTCTCGCGCAGTAAGTTCGCGAACTCGAGTACAACGAAGGGATGACCCGGATGGTAGGAACAAAGCGCTAGTCCTCCTTGTACGTTGGGCAAAATAAACGCTCGAGATAACGCTCGAGATAACGCCGAACCGCCACAACAGTGAGCGTGCTCTGCGGTCACTCCGAGCTGGGGAGCGTGCTTGGGCGAGATTGCGCTCGAGTGATAGCGTGCGTTCGCATATACCCCGCAGCAGTGCTTTTCAAACGTTGCTTTTGTTGCGTCGCTTATTGCTGAACTTTATCTGTAGAATGTTTGCGCTTATTCGTGACCCCAGCCTCGATAGTTCCCGAAGGCCGTTTCTGCGGCACTTATAGGACGCTTTCGCCTTGCTTTTGCAAAGCCTTGCTTTTGAAAAGGCTGGAGTATCGACAGGTAGTACATGCGTTTTGTATAACAGCCGAGTTTACACTAACGCGACCGCATGTCTAGCGTATCTAATCCACGTAAACAGCGGTAATGGGCTAGAAAGACGAATCACATTAGTGTTTCAGGAGTGTGCGTACATTGAAACGGGTAAGTCTGCTCACGCGGTGCATGTATACGCTGGCGTATTGCATTATTGCATCGAGAGAGCGAGCAAAAAGAATCACATTTTCGTCATACGGGTGAAGCAATGAATGCGATAGCAACATGTTAGAATATTACACGAAGTGTAAGACTTGGAACTGTCGTGCCAGTATGAACTGAAATAACCGTAAGCTGACTAAGCAAAAACCAACTGTTGTGCTTCGGTACTTCTGTTTGAATCATGCCATCGGACATTTTCACCTATGTTTATTAATGAAAGCCAACGTCTTTCTTAGCGAATTTACCACCACTTTTCCGTATCGGGTATGTTTCAAACCTCGCGTGGGTCTATCCAGGCGGTAGCGCACAGCCTCGCCAATGAAATTAGACCATCTTAGAGTTTGAGCTTAGTTGTTATCGCACACATTTAATATTAAAGTCGGAGGAGATTTAACGCCAAAGGCATGTGCTGCCGGTGTTTTCTTTCATGCCATTTGTTTGTGGGCTGCTATTCTCAAAATTCTGTAGAATAATGTCGTCAAGAATGTAAGACCTGGTACGAGCAACTTTAGTGAAAGAATGGCGTGGCAATATAACCCGCATATACCGCATGTAATATAGCAGGGCGTGGCATATAGCGTACATATACCTAAATATATATGCGGAGCCTCAAGGCGACGACGATGGCAAAAATTCGCTTATATTGCAATATAGAAAAGAAAGGTTCAACCAAGTGTCGACGCTGCAAAAGGCAATGCCTACGTGCATGGTGGTTCAAATAATTAGATGATGAAATTTTGATTATATAATCTCTACTCTGTCTCTTTTTATAGTTTATTAGTCACTCATTTTGTATCCTATTCGTATGGTATTTCACGAGCAATTATGTCGACCTTGTGTTCTTAGGATTGACACATGGTGCATCCTTCTTTTTTTTTTTTTTTTTGACCAAGAGTCCGGGCGAACCAATCCCGCATAGTGCATATAGTGCAGACAGCGCAGTCAATGGTTGATGTTTTTTTTTTACTATATTGGCGCTAACTACGCCCGCATTGTTAATTTTACCTACTCTGCGACTAATTCTCGATTTTTAGTTGTCTCGATGAGGCCTAGATTTTTATACCTTTTGCGACTAGCTACGACGCTCTGGAGGAGTGAAAGATTTTTTTTTTTTTCTGGAAGCGGTTGGCAAAATACCAAGATACGCCAAACCCACGCGAAGTCAGCAAAGAAGACCTCGTCTTCAAAACTATGCTGCCAGCGTGTGGCTCCCCTCCATTCACCGAGGAAACGCAATCGCCGGAAACAAGTTCTGGCTTGCTTCGGACGTAGGGTGATGCGCGCCACATGTAAACGTTGTCGAATAGTATTACCGCAATGCTCTAATAAATGCGGTATGCTACAATCGCATTCATGTAAATGCGGCTCTAGTCGGATACAACTTAAGAGGAAGCTCTATAGCTCGGGCCCAACTCAGACGCCGCCTATTCAAATACATGTAAAACGCAAGAACGTTTTTTTTTATATAACCCCTGGGCCAATTTTAATGAAATTTGTTGCATATAAGAGAGAAAGTTAAAGTCTAGTGACTGTTTGAAGCGGAATTTCGATTTAGGGCCTGAATTTTGTTTAAAAGATTTTCAAAAAATCGAAACTTTGAAGAAAATAGAAGCACGAAGTTTACAAATTCATAGCTGTGCATCAAGAGCAGATATCGCGGTTCTGTAAACGGCATCCATTAGATAATTCAAAACAGACAAATTTGATATGTCATTTTACATCTTAGGTGAATTTGTTACGTCGTTTACAAGGGTTCTGCAAAAGCTGTATTTCCATGTTACTAAATATTTTTACGTTCATGTGTAACGTATCAATTTTGTTCGCTTTAGATGTACTATTAGTTGCAATTCTGTGAATTGCATTATTATTTTTTGTTGCTGAGTTACGGAGTTGTAAACTTGATAGTCTCGTTTTTTGAAAATATCTTATTTTTGTCAATGTTTAATAAAATATGGACGACCTAAATAAAGAACTCGAAACCAACAGCCACTAGATTTTAAGTTTTCTTTTAAATGCAACAAACCTCGTCAAATTTGGTGAAGTTGCCGAGAAAAACGAATTCTCCTTTTTCATGTATTTAGATATGAGCTAAAGCTTCCTCTTAAGTCTGCAGTGGAGCCCCGCCCCGCCCACGCCCTCATAACCGCCATCCTTCGCGAGGCTGCAAATAGTTCGTATACTTCACACTTTTCCTGTTACATAAATAGGGTGGTAACCACAAAAATAATATTATAAGCGTGTAATTTTGCACGTTTTCACTCGTCTATTATAGCGGAACGGTGAAAGTCTAATTATTTATTGAACTAAAATAAAACGCTTGCTTCGCTGCGATTAATTATGGTTAAGTTTCACTACATTTGGCAGTCAAGTTTCATGAGTAAAACGGAGTCAGCAGTGACATAAACTGTGCCGCCGACTTTTGAAGAGTGAAAAGCTCGGTCTTTATACACTTTGTCCGTGTCTCTTGCACACCTCATCGCTTCCGCCGGTGAAAAGACTCTTCAAGAACAGCAGACGCTCCGGGGGTATCAAGTACGACGCCATCTTGAAATGGTCGCTTGATGACGATATTGTTTGCTTCTGTGATTGGCGGGTGGAGTAACAATCCCGTGAGCTCCGTGTGCCTTGGTTGCCAACTGATGTTTTTTTTATTTCTTTTTTTAAGTTGTATCCTACTATAGCGACGACTGTTAAGGGTACTTCAGTTAAAGTTTGTGGTGTCATGTCGCCGGTGTCAGCGTCAGTTTTGTCGGCGTTATGTTTCCTTGGTAGATTCAGAGCTGAATTTTAATGTGAAAGCATCGAATGGCCCATTGAGCGAAGAAGCCGGCTTCTGGAGCCTGCTTTCTAACTTCGCCTCGGTAACCGCTATATAGAAATTCATGTATAAAAAAAGTCGCAGTTTTGTCCGAAAGGCGAAGCATCGATTGAGATAGCAAATTAGTAGACAGCCATATCAAGTAATGATGGTCCGTATAAACGTTTAAACGCTCGCTTACTAACCAAATTAACAAGCATGGTGTGAACGCGCACAGGCAAACATGCACACATCACACACGATGACCGCAGATACTCGCTTTCAAAACGTCGGCGTGGGGAAGCGGGGTTAGCAGCAGTGAGTGAAGTGACCTTCGCTCTATCTATCGCTTCAACGCAAACTGAATGCCGAGAAAACAGCACGCGCAAAGCTACGAGTTGTCAGCCCACCTAGGCTCTGCTACCAAAGCCTGTATGAATGCAGGGTGTCTAGGGCCTAGTCAGGTGACCACGTGTGTCACCTTTAGCCCTCTTCACCTGGACAATTTTATGTTGTCTAAATTTCGATAAAGTCAAAGTCAAAGCTAGCTCACTCTGCGATTTGCCGCGACTCCTGCTTTATGGTCCTACACGCATGGCTGACGGAAAGGCTCGCTGATCAATGAAATCAAGAAAGAAAAAGAAAGATCGCGGATGCGAAGCGAAGCGAAACAAAAAAATTGAAGGCGACCCTAATCTTTGACTTAGGTGTCTCTTAGTGGCACTCGCACCTTGGTGGTGTTGTTCTTTAGGTTAACTTTGGGCGAACGCAACGCACGAACTGAACTCGGAGGCAACTGTTTTCCATTAATTAGCCGGTTAAATATCGTGCCACATTCTTGTGTGTGACGTCATTAATGACGTCATTACTACCGCTTTATGCTTCCTGGTTTCCAGGAACTTCGCCAAAGTCTTCCTAACGTGGCGGGTCTCTAAAATCTACCTTAGTGTGTTTTGGTGTGCGGTAATCAGTGATTTCTAATTAATTCTAATTATTCCAGACACTTCAGTAACTCAACTTGAACTTGTAACTGAACTTATGCTCTCATATCATACCTATAATGAAACCCACGACTTTTGTATTGTACTATATTTTAAAAATATTTTTACAGATTTATTTTAATTTACATCCCCGGTCGTCTCAGTGATTTCTAATGAATTTTATTTATTCCAGACACTTCAGTAACTCAACTTGTAACTAAGCTTATGCTCTGATATATCTATAATGAAACCCATGAATTTTGTACTGCACTACATTTTTCTATTTTTTTTTCTTATTTAATTTGAATGTCCTCCCCGGTCGTCTCAGAAAGTGAACCGGAAGTGCTGCACAAGAAACAAGAGCGTCACTCGATGCTCTTTCCAATAATAAGAATAAACATTCACAATTATAAGGGGTTTATTTTTCACTGTCACTCCTATCGTTATTCCGAATCTTTTATTAACGTTAATATTCGATATGAAAACAGACATACACAATGGATTGATTCGTTGAGGGAAGCTTCTTTTCACTTCAAATATATACATTTCTTAATTATCTACTCATTTGATCTGATTACTCAGTTATGCACTATATATTGTTTTCCAACTTTCCTTGCGTTTACCCTTTCGTTTCACCCGCCGCGGTTGCTCAGTGGCTATGGTGTTAGGCTGCTGAGCACGAGGTCGCGGGATCGAATCCCGGCCACGGCGGCCGCATTTCGATGGGGGCGAAATGCGAAAACACCCGTGTACTTAGATTTAGGTGCACGTTAAAGAACCCCAGGTGGTCAAAATTTCCGGAGTCCCCCACTACGGCGTGCCTCATAATCAGAAAGTGGTTTTGGCACGTAAAACCCCATATATTATTATTACCCTTTCGTTTCATTTCTGTATTTGAACATTTGTTTTTGTTGGTTCTTCCAACTGCTCGATTCTTTGGCCGCCCTCCACTATGGACACGTGGCATGTTTTGAGGTTCATCATCATGATCACGATCATAATTATCATTGTCATCAACGTCATCGTCGTCGACGTCGCAGTTTCACGAGCTACCGCTGTCACTGCTGTAACCGTGAGCCATAGTCATCACACTTCCTCCTTTGCCCAAATATAGGCATCAGCCTACTTACTGCTAGTCGAATTGTTATCTGGCGGCTCGCATCCGGAGTGCGCATCGTGCCAAGCTCTAATGATAATAAATAACGCATGTGCCAGCAGTATGTTAGCCGGCAGCTGGCTGCATAGCTGGTATTCCAACAATATAGCAGGCGAAATAAAAAACAAGAACAATACGAAACGCACACTGAAAAGGAAAACAGTTATGACAAAGAGGCCTTGTGTATCCTGCCACTTTTCTAGAAATGAAGGATTTTCAATCAAACAATGCAGAGAACGTACACGACGACGACCTTGCAATCGACCTCCCAATGTTTCCTCCTGCAGTGGTAGTTCACGTGGATAATAAAAGCTTAAACGCGAAAACACAGGATATAACAATCCAGTCAAGCGACCATGCTTGCCGTGGTGCAGCATACGTAACAAACGCTGGCTGTGTGGCTTTAACATTTAGCTTGATTTTAGTCTGCCAGAAGTTGCTTTCTCACGACGAGTAGTAGATGGTAAAATGTTGAATCTTTACATTTCTTCACATAAACGTTCAACAGTAGCACGAGGACTAAACTAACACTGCAGTCTATATTCTGCCTGCACCGTTTGCTTTTTGAACTGCTTCTCAAGATTAAGCCGTTCTCGGCAGGTTAAATTTATTCAGCGGTAATTTGAAGCAAATCTAATTGAGGCTTTCATCTGTTTGCAGCACACGAAAAGGCATAGGCCAGCATTTGTTTGGGCTAAACAATCAACTCAGTTCAACCATCCACAGGTACTTGTTGCTTGGAGAACAGTTATGACGGATCTATTTGACGAAACTCACACAGCTGTTCTGTCCAACTTTTGGTCTCAGATATGCCTTAAACCGTATGGCTGCAGCCAGCAAGAAGCCGACGCCTCGTTCCATAGCCGTCTTTCCATAGGCCGACCTCTCTACATTTTCCATTCATTAAACTACTTCTTCTTCTTGTATAGGGTGTATGCACGAAATCAGGCGGCGCGGTGCATTGTGGGTGAGCGGCCATCTTGTAGTACTCCTTAGCAGACGCCCGCTGTAGCCTCCGCACCCGCTAGTGCAGCATGCTGCGACGATAAATGGAATCACCGCTCCAGTGACGCGCTGCAAGTTGCCTGTTCACAAAGACAATGACTTCAGTTGTTAGAGACTATGCAGCAACGTTATCTGAACGTGACAGACAACGTTACGAGATCAAGACAAAAGCGATTGGCATGGACCCTTTTACGATGCGTGCAAGCGACTGCATCAAAGACATTGGCTTGTGGCCGTGCGTGGATAGCTCAGATATCTACGAATTCTTGGTTCTGAGGACCAGCTTCACGACGCGTAAGCAGTTGAAGTCGCGGAAGGCGCTGGAGGCCCACAATTTTGTGACGAGCGGCTGGGTGCACGAGCCGTCTGTGAAGGTGGTGTCTGCCGATACCATAATCATCATAACAAAGGTAAGGCGTCCTCTTTTGCACCATAACATGTGCTGATGCCGCGTTTTATTCGCAGGTAAACCACTCGCAGAGCCTCAACCAGGCTCCGCTAACAGTGTGGGTGTTGGCCAAGAGCGACGGCGACATAAACGCTGCGCACTGCACTTGCATGGCAGGGAACGGCGAGGCCTGCGCTCATGTTGCCGCCGTTCTTTTTTTCCTCGAGTACGGTGTGCGTGGACGGCAAGAACGGTCTTGCACTGACATCGCAAATGCCTGGCTTCCAGCCCACGTACGAAAAGTGGAAGTGCGGCCCGTTGCTGCCATGGATTTCGCGTCGAGTGCGCGGAAGAAACGTCGGCTCGATTGTGAAGGAACTTCAGTTTGTGCAGCCAGTGTGACCGCGCGTACTAAGGCCCCTGCTCCAACGAAAGAAGAGTGGAACAGCTTCTTTGGCCATCTTTTAAACTCCGGACATCGGCCAGTCGTGGTGAGCACGGACCCCACGTACAGCGACATGTATGTGCCTGCGGCAAGAGCCTGCAATGGTGCAGACTTGCGTCGACTGTACGACCGCAGTGCACAGAGCTTGTCTTATGACCAGCTGGCACGACGCTGCAGTGTTGTTTACAGTAAGCTGCAGATTAGTGACGATTGTCAGGATTGGGGGCTCAATCCCTTCGTCCGTGGTCCTTTGCCAAGATTGGAGTACGGCATGAATTCGAAGGTAGCTGGCCCATGCCGTCGTCCAACTTATTTACGCTGAGATCGTTGATGAAGTGAAGAACTGCTTCTCATCGAGAACGAGGAAAAAGGGGTTTATTTACAGAAAATTAACTCAGTCTAACATGACTGTTTGAGAAAAATAGTATTAGTCCAACAGGACTGCATGAGAGAAGTGAACCAGTCTAACATGACTGCTCAAGAGAAGTGTGTCCAACAATCGCACAACCACAGTTTTTATACACTCGATCCGCTGGTCCTACGACGCGGCGGCTGTTCGTTTACACACCACCAACTCGCAGCTGCTCTGAAGACCAGTTTTCAGACACAAAGGCACACACATTCCGAAGCCCAAGCGACGGCGTTGAAGGTGGTGCCGTTCCGGAAAATCGACGCCGCTCGAGGGACGCTCGTTGTTTTGCAACATGCTGAACCGTGAGAGCGCAAAAATAAGACGTTCCCGCGGTAGCTTCTTCAGGCGTGTCAGATCAGCGCCGCGTTGAGGAACTCTGGAATCATTGTCCACACACCAAACTCGTCTTGTCACAATGTCGAAGCGGGCTGGAGGAAGGCGGCGGATTCCAGCGCAAAGGTCGCTTCTTTGAACGCCTCGCAGCTGCAGCGGCGGAGAGCGGGAGGTGCGCGTCTAGCACCCCTTGTCGTAATCGGGTGGCAAGGTGACAATCTTGTTGTGCAACCCGCCGTTCTTTACAGCGCCTCCATGGCCCCAAAAGTCTCGACTGTCTAGCGCTGACAACCGCTAGGCAGGAAGAGAACGGCTGCTGGTCAGGGGGGGATCGATGTCTTGGCTCGCAGCGACCACTTGTGCATTGATGTCACCGCCCCAAAACATCCAACAAGGACAGGCAACTGCAAAATGAACCCCACAACACGGCTCTGCGCCGAGATGACGTGCATTGGCTCTCACTTTAGACTCGCTAGGCTTCAAAAAAAACAACAACAACATAAGTGCAGAAACAAAAAAATGCTGCATTTCACTATGCCAATTTCTGAAGCAAATTCCTGCTGACAAATTCAGCAATCATGGAGGGAATCCTGCTAAATGAGAGGGGATCTTCTTCGCTTAATAAATTTAACACTAGTAACCCTAAAATTTAGGCGGGACCCTCAAACGCAGAATTCAAATTAGCCTGCTCAAACCATCCGCATTGCTATGCAACTTTCCCTTCTTATATCTAACGGAGAAGTTGTACTCTTGGAGAGTGAGGCTCCATCGGAGCAAGCGGCCGTTTTTGTGTGACATTTGATTGAGCCACGTCAGAGGACAGTGGTCGGTCTCGAAGATGAACTTCGCTCCGTACAAATAACACGACAACTTCTGGGCGGCCCAAACCAAACAAGCGCATTCCTTCTCTGAAGCGCTGTAGGCTTCCTCTCTTACATTTAGTTTACGGCTGGCGTAGAGGATAGGATGCTCCTCGTTATCGTCGCCGACTTGACTAAGTACCACGCCCATACCTCTTTCGCTTGCGTCGCATTGAACTATGAATTCCTTTGTGTAGTCTGGCGCGCGAAGCACAGGGCGAGAAACCAATAGCGTTTTCAAACTTTGAAAAGCGTTCTCTTTGTCCTTATCCCAGTGTACGTTACTCGGTGCTCCCTTTCGGAGGGCGTCTGTTAATGGACTTGCCAATTGTGAGTAATTCGGAATGTACCGTTGATAGTACCCCACAAGTCCCAAAAATGAACGAACGTCCGTTTTCGTGCGCGGCTGAGAAAAATCTCCAATCGTAGCTATTTTCAGCTCAGCCGGCCGTCTCATGTCCTGACCGACAACATGGCCCAGATAAGTAACCTGCGAACATCCAAACCTACACTTTTCCGCTTTCATCGTTAAGTCAACTTTAAACGTACGAAGCCTCGCATTCTTGTCGTAATAGAATTTGGCGTTCCTTTTAGCTATTTCCATGTTCTTTCCGACTAGTTCTCGGGTTGCGCTTAGCCGTTCCAATAAATTCAGCACGTATTCAACCACGGTTGGACTCTCCCCTCTTTCCTCCCACATCTCTCTTAACATTCTCAGTGGAGACCGGAGTGTCCTCCCATACACTAGTTCTGCTGGTGAGAACCCTGTCGCCTCATGTGGAACCGTTCGCAAAGCAAACAAAGTTGCCGGCAGACAGTTCTCCCAGTCCTCCTTGTGCTCGTAACAGAGCGCACGCAAAACTCGCTTAAGCACCGAATGCCACCTCTCTACACTGTTTGACTGAGGGTGATAGACAGAACTGTGTATTAACTTTACCCCGCACTTCTGCAAGAATGTGGAAGTCAGTGCGCTCGTGAATACTGACCCTTGATCTGCCTGAATTTCGGCTGGAAACCCAACTCGTGCAAACACTGTCAAAAGCGCGTCTACTACTTCAGTGGAGCTGAGCTCTTTCAAAGGGATTGCTTCTGGAAACTTGGTAGCCGGACACAGCATGGTAAACAAGTACCTGTAGCCTGATTTTGTTTTTGGAAGAGGCCCTACCGTGTCTATTACAAGCCGTCTGAAAGGCTCTGTTATTAAGGGCACTACCTTCAGTGGAGCTTTCCAAGTCTCTCCTGGTTTACCAGAACGCTGGCAGGCGTCGCATGATCTTACAAAGTTTTCTACATCTTTGAAACAGCCAGGCCAGTAGTATTCCATAAGCAATCTTTCCTTTGATTTGTTTATGCCTAGGTGGCCGGACCACCCATTTCCATGACAAAGACTCAAAAGGTCCTCCCTATACTTAGTAGGTATGACTAACTGATCTAAAATCCTACCCTTTCGATCTCTGTAATGCCGATACAACAATCCTCCTTTCTCATGTATCGTTACGTTGCGCCTAGCAATGCCTTCTTTAGCTGTGTCCCGTAATTTAGCTAAGCTCTCATCATTCTTTTGCTCAGCTGCCAGTGACTCTCTATCCACGCGTAAGAGTTGATCAAAGTTCTTTGAGGCCGGTGATAATAACGACCCTGTCTCGCTTGGGAGCGCGTCTGCATGCTCTTCCTGCAGGCTAGAACTCTGACACTCTAGTGCTACGCTCTCATTGAGCTGGTCAACTGGCAGGCTCTCCTCAACTGTTCTTTTGTCCGTCGGGCCTAGCTCGGATTCGGGTATTGAAGCTATCCCCTTTTCTGCTTCAGCTGGAGGAGCTTGAGCATTTTCAGCCGAAAGCGCCGCGATCTTACGAGCTTGGCCTCTGGTCAATGCCTGTACTATGCCCTCTCCCAGTTTGAGCCCTCTGTCACGCAGTAACTGATTCGAACGATTCGAAAAGATGTAGGGATACTGCAGTGACAAAAATTTGGAAACTGCAGCCTCAGTCTCTAGCTCCCCGAATGGTCCACTGATTTTGACTTTGGCCATGGGCAGACACACGCTGTGTTCTTCTACAACCTGTTTTATCCATGCTACTTCTCCGGTGAAGTCCTCTACCATCACGTAAGACGGATGGACAATGTCCAGCGTGGCGGCACTGTCTCTTAGCACTCGGCATGGTTTTCCATTAACTTGCAGGTCGTGGAGATATGGACTTAAAAGTTCCATATTCTCATCCTTTTCCTCTACGTAGGAAAAAACTACGCTAGGCTTCTCGCAGTTTACAGCTATATGTCCCAGTTTGTGGCATTTGTAACAGCGAATTGGTCTAAAAGATCCGAACTTTCTTTTCGGTTCTTGTGCGGTTTCTCCGTTAAGTTTCTCCTCGCTCTTTTCTGCGGGCTTTTCCGCCATATCTACAGGCTTCGATCGTCTAGTTTGCGCACCCTTTTTGAACGGAAATGGTTTCCGCGGTCCATTTCGACCGTCCCAGTTTCCCTCCTCGGCGTTCAATTTTCTACGGGTTGCGTACTCTTCGGCTAATTCAGCCGCCCTTTCCACAGTGTTTACATTACCTCTGTCTTGCACCCACAGTTTCACAGCTTGGGGGATGGTTTTGTAAAACTGCTCTAGACACATGCATTCAATGATCATGTCTCTGCTGTCGTACGCTTCCGCGCTTTTAAGCCACTCGACTAGGTTGGCCTTTAAGCTATATGCAAACTCCGGATAGCCCTCGCTATCTTTCTTGCCTGTGCTCCTAAACCTTTGCCGAAAAGCTTCGGCTGAAAGGCGGTATTTCTTCAGGAGACTAGCCTTAACTTTTGCATAATCATATGCATCCTGCACACTCAGTCTGGCGATTACTTCCGCCGCCTCACACGGCAACATAGACAGCAACCGCTGTGGCCATGTACTCGGGCCGAAGTTCATCTTCTCGCAAGTCCTTTCAAAATTGCTTAGGAACAAGCCTATGTCGGTCCCGACCTCATATGGCTTTAATAGCCTGTCCATGCGGTACGATTCTGCCTCACTTGATCGACCCAGAGCTCCTTCACTTCCTTGAGACAACTCCAAACGTCTGTTTTCAAGTTCAAGTTGCATTTTTGTTATCTCGCGATCTTTATCGCGTTCCTCTCTCTCTCGTTTTTCTCTGTCTCGTTCTTCTCTTTCTTTTTCCCGTTTCTCTCTCTTTTTGAGAAGTTCCAATCCCATTTCAATATCTTGCTCACTGGCCTGATTGGAAATTAGCTCCAATAATTCCGATTTGAGCATTTCCTTGCGTACATCTAGGCCCAGTTCCTCACCAACAATCAACAACTCGTCTCTCAGCAGTGTCCTTAACTCCATGACTGCTGCTTTACTGCCTTGATTCTGCTCTCTAAATCTAGCTAGGAAAACACAACCTAGCTAACACACAACAATCTAGCTTCCCTACTGTTCTAAACAGAACAACCACAAAATGAAGCCTAGAGAGTCAAAGCAAAAACCAAGCACTCACCACAGATACAGCACCATGTCGCAAAGTCCATCTCACCGCTGTCAGCCAGTTGTCAGGATTGGGGGCTCAATCCCTTCGTCCGTGGTCCTTTGCCAAGATTGGAGTACGGCATGAATTCGAAGGTAGCTGGCCCATGCCGTCGTCCAACTTATTTACGCTGAGATCGTTGATGAAGTGAAGAACTGCTTCTTATCGAGAACGAGGAAAAAGGGGTTTATTTACAGAAAATTAACTCAGTCTAACATGACTGTTTGAGAAAAATAGTATTAGTCCAACAGGACTGCATGAGAGAAGTGAACCAGTCTAACATGACTGCTCAAGAGAAGTGTGTCCAACAATCGCACAACCACAGTTTTTATACACTCGATCCGCTGGTCCTACGACGCGGCGGCTGTTCGTTTACACACCACCAACTCGCAGCTGCTCTGAAGACCAGTTTTCAGACACAAAGGCACACACATTCCGAAGCCCAAGCGACGGCGTTGAAGGTGGTGCCGTTCCGGAAAATCGACGCCGCTCGAGGGACGCTCGTTGTTTTGCAACATGCTGAACCGTGAGAGCGCAAAAATAAGACGTTCCCGCGGTAGCTTCTTCAGGCGTGTCAGATCAGCGCCGCGTTGAGGAACTCTGGAATCATTGTCCACACACCAAACTCGTCTTGTCACAATGTCGAAGCGGGCTGGAGGAAGGCGGCGGATTCCAGCGCAAAGGTCGCTTCTTTGAACGCCTCGCAGCTGCAGCGGCGGAGAGCGGGAGGTGCGCGTCTAGCACCCCTTGTCGTAATCGGGTGGCAAGGTGACAATCTTGTTGTGCAACCCGCCGTTCTTTACACGATGCAGTCAGCAGCATAGAGGCAAGGGCTAGGCAACAGTCGATGAGTACTCGATGGTTTGCATACAGGGCTGGCCGTATCACAGCGTCCACATTGTACGACGTCTGTCATACAAGACTGGAGGTGCCTTCAATAAGCTTACTGAAGCGCATTTGCTACCCGCATGAAAATAAGGCGTCATCGCCTGCTCTTAGGTACGGCAGGCAAAACGAACCAAATGCACTCGGCGAATACAAACTGACTGCCACAAAGTCACACCAGCAGGTACAGTTTAAGGAGGCAGGGCTGCTAGTTTCACAAGCCCACATTTACCTTGGTGCCACTCCCGACATGCTGGTACAATGTGCATGCTGTGGTGAGGGCCTAGTTGAAGTTAAGTGCCCCTGGAAAGTCAGGGATGGGAACATAAGTGATCTCCTGTGTGACGCTAACAGCTGTGTCGTCCAATCTGATGGTGCACTTGAGCTGAAAAGTAATCACCGGTACTATTACCAAGTTCAGCTCCAAATGTTTGTGTGGCAGAGAACTTACTGTGACTTTGTGTTGTGGAACAAGAATGGAATGAATGTGCAAAGAGTGAAGGCGGATTTTTCTTTTGTTGTACCTTTATTGAAAACAGCAGAGAAATTTTTCTGCAAGGTGCTTCTGCTTGAGCTGGTAGGCCGTTGGTACACAAGGCAAGAAGAAAATCGACCTCCGACACTGGGTCAGTCCACTGCAGCCTCAACTGCTAACATGTCTCAGGCCACACAAAAGCAAAATTTGTCGAAGAGGACTGACGGCAGTGATAGTGCGGAGTACTGCATATGCAAGGGACCAGAGAATGGCAAAATGATTGCCTGCGATGGCTCGAACTGCCCTATTACATGGTTTCATTTTAAGTGCATAGGTATGACAAGAGCACCAAAGGCTGACCAATGGTTTTGTCAGTTTTGCAAGCAGTGAGGCTTGTTTCATTTTTGGGAAGTGCAATGTGCATATGCGAGTTACTACATGATTCAGTGATGTAAAGTGACTACAAACAACTTTTGGATATTAAAAGCCTACTTTTGGCAACTGTGTCAGATACAAGTCACATATTCTTTGCCAGGGTCATCTTTGACTTCTGAGGCTCAGGTTACAGCAACGTAAACGGCAGGAGCGTAGCCACCCTTTAATCAAATGACACTACAGAATTGCAAAGATTTGTAAGGGCACAACACACACGAGCAATTTTGTCTATTTGGCATTCCCCGTGCTCATTTGCTTTCAGGGCTTCAATAGGGAGGCTCCCTTTCAGTACGGTGAACTTGTTTCTCACCATTCCTATTACTCTCTCCACGTGGATTCTTACGTTTGCTATCTCTCTTGTCCGCTCAATGTCACTGCTACTCAATTGTCTTTTTCCTTTAGTGAAAGCAGGTGTAACCAGGGATGCATGGCACAAACCCACACTTTCCGCTATCAGGAAACCCCTGTCGGCTAGCACAACATCCCCGTATTCAAGCAGGTTCAGTACCCCACATTCCTCTGTTATGGCTTTGTCACTGGCTCGACCACCAAATGCCTGTGACAAAAACGTAACTGAACCCTGTGGACATATTCCCAGCAGAAATTTCACAGTATTATTGTGTTTGTATGCCGACCATGTCTCTGCTCGAGGCAGGTACGAGCTTGGTCGATCAATGAACACTTCAAAGCAGTCCAATATCACGCGTACTTTCAGGCCAAAGTTCTCTACAAAGGCCATTGGCATTGTTTTCATGATTTCCTCCTTTTCCGGCCAACGCACCAGTAGTCCAAGTCTGTCAAAACATACATCCAACCACCTGTCAAATATTCTTGAAGCTGTCGACTGTGCAATGTCAAAGCGATAGGCAAGGTCTTGGAATGGGCAGCCTAGCCGCATTCGCATTAGAAACAACACCATTTCTTGGAACTGGGTCAGTGAGTGCTTCCCCGAGTATGAAATGTGGTCTTTCAAAAGATCAAATACACGAAGCAACACTACAAATGTAGGAAGTCCAGTGTAGAAGGCAACCTTTTTGCCGTTTCCCTGAAGACTATCCTCGGTGAAAGTCTGTGACCGAAGAACACCCTGGCATTCATCCAGTTGTCGTTGGCAGGTTGAGAGTTTTTCCTCTAGTTCGGCGACATCTGTTATTGTCATATCTGTCTGGCAAGCAGTGTCTACAAGAAAAGAAAAAATTGGAGGAAATTAAGTTCCCTGACCCACAATGACACATATCTGACCATGTGGCATGTGCAGTCCTTTAAAGTGATGAATAAGAATGGAAGGCTGCCACAGAATCATCTAGAAACAAAACGCCACTAAATAGCAAGAAAAATCAGGCTTGACAGGCTGGTCCAAATAAACAGCTTTACATACCAATTCGTGGCTCCCAACTCTTGTCAGGCTCGGCCTCATTTGTGTGTGGAGAGCTTTCCATATCCATGGAAATTCCACTGGTAGCTCCTGCATCAATCTCATGTGCAGGGCTGTCTCCACCTTTGGAAGCATCTGTAGCACCTGAGATGAAAGACACCTGTAGCAATGCTACTTGCACAGCATCATGACAAACGAAAGGGACGGTGGTTTGTCCTTACCGGGAGCAAATGATCGGCGTGAGTTTTGGCGGTTATATCGCTCGTTGTTCGCCAAAATGTTCCCATAACCTAAGCACTGCGATGGGGCCCAGTCGGGGTTGCAGTCGTCGAAGAGGTCTGACGGCCGACCTGAAACAAGCCAGTAAAAAAGCGCCAACATTCACGGAAACGAAGTGTGTGCACGATGTCCGAGGCCAACCATAATTTATTTAAATATTGAGGAAAACGTAGTTGCATGGAGCGCTGTTAGCCCTGATCGCTAAAGGTGCCAATCTTCTGTTAACACTGGCAAAACCAAAAAGCTAGCTAGGTACCTCAACATTACACCATAAGCGTTCTTTTAATGGTCATGAAGAATCACGTACCTGACAAGAAATGCCGCGAACAAACCCAGTATTTATCCGGGTTCTCGTCTATTCCGCGCCTGTTGATGCGTGCGATCCATTCGCGGCGCCTCCACTTGCACAGCTCCTTCGTTTTTTCGCATTCTCGACTGCGCACCTTCGGGATCTTGAAAAATGCACAGTCCTTCTCATTCGTCTTGAGCTTCACGGCCTTGGTCTGGGTGCGGCTCGAGCACCTCACAACAGCGCAATAAACCATGGTGACCCGCTAAACGACACCAGACACACGCTTCGCTTCGAAGCGGCGGCAGCGACTGTGGCTGGCGTCTGCTAAGGAGTACTACAAGATGGCCGCTCACCCAGAATGCACCGCGCCGCCTGATTTCGTGCATACACCCTATAAAGGAGGCTATACTCATTCATTACTGGTGGGGGACACATTGAAGATATCATCATTCGCAGGATGAGGTGAAAAACCAAGGAAATCCATATGAGGATTGTGGTGTCCTCTTTTTGAGGCGGGTATACGATGCGGTCTTTTATGCACTGACGAAGCGTATGGAAGGACTCTGGTATAATTAAACAACATGCTGGTTCGAGACATCGTGATGCAGAAGGCACTTGGATTTTCCTCTTGAAGGTAGCCTTTAGGCTGCACTCTAGTGCATCATCGAGTATACTTTAGGCATTGCAAATGGCGCTGTAAAGAACTGCTTCAGCGTTTCAATTCGACGTTGTAATTGTGGGGAGCACACGCGTCCGTTTCCTCCCGCGTACTCACGTCGTCGCGTTCGCGCGTCGCGGACGCGTCAGAGGCGCACCACGCTCTCTCCCGGTACTCTCTCCAGACGCGCGCACCCTTCCTCCCGACTCGCAGGAAAGGGAAAGCTAGGCGACGCTTATCCAACGCGCAAGGAGGACATTCCGCTCACAAAGGTAAAAACGCTTAAAGGAGCGTCAGCGGAGGATAGTCCCTCTTTCTCTGGTCCGTCGACCTCGAACCTGCCGGATACGGATACCTGCCGCAACCTGTGACTGACCTCGTTGCCTGACTATCATGCACATTAAGGCAAGCCTATTTATTGCTTATTACAGTATGGACTTTCTCTCTGCAAGTGTTGCCTTATTGCTTGCAGCAGGGCCGTCAATAGGGGAAGGGGGTCCACGCCGCAAATTTCACGATTCACGCAGTTTCGGAAAACTACTGCAGTTTAGGTGCGACAGCCAGAAAGCAGCCGAAACATTCTCCAGCAAGCACGGATGGCATGCACGAAGCGAACGAGCGCGCGGCCAAGGGAGCCGGAACGAGCGGCGTCGCGGCGTCCTGGCCGTGACGTCACTTGCGGGAAGGCGCCACTCCAACTTCTCGTCGCTTATAGTAAATAATAACATCCCTCGTTGTCACAGAAGGCTATCTGTCGCGTAATGTATTGAGGAGCTGAGAGTTTCTTTTATGGCCACGTGATGCTGCTTTTCAGATGGATGTGACAACTTTCCCTGTGTGAAAGTCATTCAACCTTGAGGATCTCAACTCACTCGCATGTCCAGTGTTCCTGCGCTTAGAGGTGTCCATTAGTTTGTTTTGTCTCTGCGAACTAACCACTATCGCGTCACTTCTTTTTGTTGATTTGTTTGTTTGTTTGTTTGTTTTGCTCCAACAGCGTGCCCTGCGGCAAACGTGCTTATCTGAACAAAAGCGCGTGCAGGCTCTCCTCGTGTAAAAATTCAATTATACGTGCTCGCATAACGTGTTATTCATAAGCAAGCGCGTGTAACTGTCACTCTAGTCCGCCGCTATACGGTTGACAGCTCCTAGGATTTTCTCTCGAGTAGCCGTCGTTCCTGGCCACAGCCACAACCTTTAGTGAACGTCCGCTGCAGATTCTGGCGTAGATGCTGGAGCAGAATCATCATGGAACAGCACGAAACTTTTGTCCCGAGGAACCCGTGCGGCCTTTCTTGGTTTGCTTTCAGACATATATGGAAGCACGACATTTAAAAAAAGCATATTATAGGCCGCACACGAAGTTTATTTTGCCTTGCGTTTATGTCGTTATCGAACGGGCACTGGCTATCGTCTTGCAAAGGATACAAAACGGTACGTACAAAAATGAAACAGAGAACATTAGATCGCGGGAACAAGCAAGCTGTCCATTGTGCTTCCCAAAAGGCTATGCTGATTACAGCCACCGACGGCGCCTTTTCCTCGAACATCGGTTTCTCAAAATATGCATTTCAGAAATTGTTTATTCGTACTCTTATCACTCTTTGTAAAAGGAAGGAGAAGTAGAAAGCGAGAATAAGCTACACGCCTCACAGACAGGGAGAGCAGAAGAAGCCAGTTATGTGTCTACGCTTGTGAAAATAGGATGGGGGAAAATATTCATAATTTCGGACATGAACCGAATACATTAGTTACGAGGAGCGTAATTTGAATCAAGAATTCGGCATTCGATTTCATCGATAATCAATTAGGCCAAATTGAAAGGATGCTGCTCACTCGAACGGACTTGCAAACCACATTGTGGGTATTGAAATTTTGATTTGCATCTCCTCGCCGTGCTCTCGTTTTGTAGTATTACTTCAGCTACTTCGAACGGACAAGTATTCGACAGGCAACTATTCGAATGGATTGATATTCGATGCCCGTATACGTTTAGCATTCTCATCAGAGATGGATCCAGGATAGCTCCCAGCGGGGGAAGGGAGTATGGGGAAGGGGCGCAGGGTTTTCGCTCTTGATCCGGCAGCGATTCACATTTAAATTCAACTCGATTTTCGCTGTTCGAACACCCCTGACGAATACGGAACGTGCAAAAAGAAAAGAAAAGGGACATATTCGCTTTTAACATCAAGTAAAGGTGCAAGCGCGCTAATAAGTTGGTTGCTCGAGGTTGCTCTCTGCACAAACCACAAGAGTCTAAGCACAAGGCTCTAGCCTAACTTTGGTGTCAGGTTGGACCCGCTGTGGTAATTCAGTGGCAGTGAGCGTTCCGCTTCTGAGCACGATCGAGGTCGCGGGGTTTGATTCACGGGCGTAGCGGCCGCAATAAACGAAGCGAAATGAAGAAGAGCCCGTGTACGTACATTCACGCGCAACTTGAAGAACCTCCTTAATGTGCCCTCCAATTCGGCGTCTCTCATATAGGCCCGGCGCTTTGAGACGTTAAACAGCATGAATCAGTCAATCAATAAAACTGGTGTCACGTCGGCCCGTGGAATCTATGCGCCGACGCCAACGTGACACCAGTGGCTCCCGTGAGACGCTTGAACACCTTTTATTGGAATGCCCCGCATTCGTCACACAACGTGCACTGCTAATTGAGGGATATGGGCTGATTGGACTCAAGTGCCTTGACGATTACATGTTTCCGAGAGGGAGTGCTTTTCAAAGCGACCATGCAGGTTTATATAGAGCCTTTGCTAACTTTCATGCAGATCGCGATAACTGGTTTGGCCTCCCGTTTATAGATTTTTCCGTGTTCCTACTTCCTTTTGTCCGTGTCTCTTTCATTTATTTATTTCCTATTTTATTTCCTATTTCTTTGTTTCCTATCTTCGTCTCCTGTTTCCATTCCCTCCTCCCGAAAGAGTAGGCAGGCGTTGTGCCCGTCTCGTTGGCACAACGCCTGCCTTGCTCCCTCCTTGTTTCCTTTGTGTGCTTGTATGTTTCCATTAATAATAATAATAATAATAATAATAATAATAATAATAATAACGACGACGACGACGACGACGACGATGATGATGATGATGAAGCAATCCTATGGTGGCCTGCTTAATACAAGAAGTTGAAACAAGACAAGAGGCAGGGGGAGAAAGGAGAATAAAGAAGTGCAATAAACAAAATGGAGTCTGCGTTGTGAGGCTACCACGTACAGTTTTATTACATATTTTGGCGCAGTCGGCTTTATGCGATCCATGATGTGTTTAACCTTCGTCGTTCAGCCAGCGAAAGACAGCCTCGTCTTCACGAAGTACGCGCTCCCTGGAGACCCGCCAGTCGATCTTCCCGTCGACGTGACGAGAGGTGCGATCGTTCTGCAAAAGGCATCTATGTCTTTGGACGCACTCTGAGAAAAAGTGTCCGTGAAGATAAACCTTCAAGTCTCCTTCTTCAACCGCCTTGCGCTATCGCAAGTAGAGAAGTCAGTCGCACCGGAGCTAACTTACCATTCAGATCTCTTCGTTATGCTTCAGGCGATTCAACTTCAACAAAAGCAAGTTTTACAGCAAAATGAAATTATTCAGACTCTTGTCTCGGCTCTCAGCCTCAAAGAAAGCGTTCCTACAGAGGTTGTGGAACCTGAACCCTTTGATGGTTTGCCGGGGAATCCAGAATCTTGGATTGCGTTCTTTGAGTATACGCATGTAGACAAAACCGCTGTGACACAGATGCAACAAGAGTGAAGCATATGCTCCCTTTTCTAAATGGCGTCGCAAGGAAATGGTACGAGCTGCGTATCACGGGACGTCAATGTGATGCATGGAGCACGTGGAAAGAGAGCTTCATCTCGTCATTCCGTAGCAGCCCGCTTGAGCGATAGGAACAAGCCATATCTTATCGCTGTAGGTCTGAAGCAGTGCTCGAGCATTTCTTCGGAAAGCGTCGACTACTTCAACTTGCAGAGCCGGAACTTCCACTGAAATCCGTTGTAACGCTCATAATGCATGGCCTACCTCGGGAATCGCAACGACAAATTCAAGCTGCAGCACCAAAAACTATGGAAGCTCTGCTGGAGACACTTCAAGAGATCGCCTGCCATTGGATGGAGAGACGGACAAAGCCGCGTTGGGATGTCCGACGGGCAGAAGCATCCAGAAACGGAGAGTTCCATGAACGGTTACCACAGAACGGTTCCCAAGAGGGAAGTCACCATAGGTCGTTGCATGCCGCGGAAAGAGCGTCGTTGCCTGAGGAACGCAGTTAGCTTAGATTGAAAAAAAAATTAATAAATGAGGGTTCTCAGTTTCACCCAATGAGAAAAAAACGAGACTGTTTCTTTGATTTCTGCGAGGTTTCTACATATAGAAATTGAGGTTAATGGACAACGTACAAGAGCACTTATAGACAGTGGAGCTTCTGTATCCATTCTTAAGAAAAGCAACACAAACCCGCAAGATGTACTCAGAGGGAGATCAGTTCTTGTGCGTGGGTATGATGGAAACAAGAGAGAGTATTGTGAGTGGGCATGCCTGAAAGTAAAGTACCAATCCAAAGCGGCAGAAGTGATTGCATTAGTTTAAGGCACTGTGGAGTACGACTATCTCGTCCGGACATGAAGTTGGTGAGACTGAATATTTATTGGGACGATAGGGTGTCTGTTGACCAGACACCCTATCAGAGTCGGGACAAAAAGAAGGCCACCTACAGATGCTGAAGAAAGACAGTGTAATTCCTCAACTCTACCCCGAACCGGTATGCTTGGGAGGATATCCACCGGCAACAGCAAAGTTCGAAGTGTCATTTAACCTGTCCGACAAAACATTTGCAAGAAAAAAGCCATACAGTTTGACGTGAGAAAAGAAGGCGTGGCTAAAAGGTGAGCTACAAAAGATGTTAGATGCTAATGTAATTCGCCTGTCGGTGTCTCCCTTCGCTTCACCTATCACCATTGCTCCAAAACAAGACGGCAGTTGGCGGCTATGTACGGATTACAGAGCAGTAAATAACCAAACCCTGTTGATTACTTTTCCCATGCCAAGGATTGACACCATCATCGATGAAACTGGAGGCTGTACCTATTTTTCTCGCATAGACTTGTGCAAGGGCTTCTGGCAGGTGCCACTGCAAGAAGGCACCAAGCAATACACCGCATTTACGACTTCATTTGGCATATACGAATATAATCGCCTGCCTTTTGGATGAAAAAAACTCACCTAGTTTGTATCAAAAGATGATGAACACAGTTTTGAATCCCTACATTGGACGCTTTTGCAATGTTTACGTGGACGACATTATCATCTACTCTAAAAGTGAAAAGTTGCATGAGGAACACCTGGGTCATATTCTGGCAGCGTTATCTGATGCTAAGCTAAAAGTTAATTTCAAGAGGAGTGAATTCTTCAAAACTAAGGTGACATTTTTCTAGGCAGAGTTTTGGACGGAACAACAAAGAATACAAAAGAAGAATCGGTAGCTCGCATAGCAAAACTAGTAAGCCATACGATGTACACTCACTTCGCGTGTTTCTAGGCTTGGCGGGCCATTTCAGAGCATTCATTCAAGATTATGCTCTCAAAAGTCGCTGTCTGACAAGACTGACTCAGAAGGATGTTGACTTTTGTTGGACAGAAGAATGTGATGACGCCTACCGAGAATTGGTCCGAACAATTTCTTCTGATCCTGTCTTGTGCTTACCAGACCTTGCGCTGCCCTTCGAGTTGAATACCGATGCTTCTCACTATGGAACGGGAGCAGTCTTATATCAGAGAGGCTCATCACGACCACCAAACCAACAGCTTCGTGTAGTTGGATACTACAGCTACACATTCAAGAAAACTGAACTGAACTATACCACAACAGAAAAAGAAGCTCTCGCCGTTTGAAAAGTCGTCCGCTACTTCCGTTCATATTTGGAAGGTGCAAAGTTCAAGCTATACACAGACCATGAAGCACTAACGTACATATTGAAGAGGGCCGAACTGAAGGGACAGATAGCCCGTTGGGTGGGTGAACTGCAGCAATTTGATTTTGAAGTAGCTCATCGCCCGGGAGCTTCCATGAAGAACGCAGATGCAATGTCGCGATTAGCCATTATGCTTCCAAACAATCTTGAAGACGCAACTGTTGCAAGGATATGGGAAGGAACTGAGCTTTTGCAACGTACTGAAATGGGCGAGTTGCTGTTCCTACTTCCTTGGTTCCAAAAATATTAGAACTGTATCATGATAGCCCCGAATCAGGAGGCTATGATGGCTTTTAGAGAACCTACATGAAATTGACAAAAAGCTTCTCGTGGCCTCGTATGAAGCAAGAAACAAAAGGCTATGTTTTATCATGTCATAAATTCCAGATTAACAAAGTAAAATTGAAACAACCGACGCAAAAAATGGCTATACCACAATATTTTAACACGCCATTTGAGGTTATTCATCTAGACTTCGCGGCACTACGAAAAAAGTCGGACGGAGTTAAGAAGACACAAGCCTTCCTGTTGTGCATTGACGAGTGCACCAGGATGATTGCAGCAAGACCTGGTAAAGAAGATGCTAAGAGCGTAATTTCATTTTTGAACAGGAAAATGTTTGACAATGTAAAAGTAATTGTCTCCGACAATGGACCTGCTTTCCGAAGTCGTTGGTTACAGGAATTAGCTGAAAAGCGTAACATCAAGTTACGGTTCACTGCGCCCTATCATCCCTCAGCAAATGGGATAGCTGAAAGGGCTATCAGGGACATCAAATAATACATTAGCATGTATCCAGCATTCCCAGGTGGTTGGAAATGTTGTCTAGAAGCGACAGTAGCCCGCCACAACCGATCGTATACCACTGGCCTGGGATGTACTCCTCTATTCGCTGCAACTGGGAGACCACATTATCTGCCTGCGTATATAAGCCCCGGCATTGACAAGAACATAAAGCTCACAGAAGCAGCAAGAACTGAAGATAGTAGATCAAGGTATCGTGAAAGAATGAAGAGAAATTTCGACAAGAGGCAAAATACAACGTTACCAACACTCGACGTCGGCGACTTCGTACTGGTAAAAAGAAGGCCAAGCCAGAACGCGGCCCATAACGGACCATTTCGTTTGATCAAGACAGCAAGTCAACAAGGACCATGTGGTACATTGGTCCCAATGACACCATGGAATCCGCTGCTATAGTAATATAATCAAGTATCATCCCAGGAGGGATGCAAACAATGCTGGGGGGGGGGGGGGAATGAAGCAATCCTATGACCTAAGACATCCTATAATAAACCTATGTAATAATGCCCCGCATTAAAGGCCGACATCATTATACACCGATGTCGCAATCGGCGACGTCGCTCGGCATATCCGCCGACAGCGAGTGTAAGATGAAGCGAGCGGGACTTCGCTTGGCCAGGAAATACGGGCGAGCATGTTTACTACGTGCATACCAAATCAGAGTTCAAGACTTCGGCGCTCTTATTTGGCTGTGGAGCGAACGGGGAAAATCGGCGAGCTGTTTGAACATCCACTTCGGCGCACTCTGCGCATACATGTTTGCTTGTGTACACTAAACAACGCAACAACAAAAAAAAAGATAACCGCGGAGCTTTCGACGGAGGAGAACGTTTTCCAGTTTCGTTATCTGAAATGCTCGTTCGCGGACTCACTATGTACCCGGAGGGAATGAACAAAAGTAGATGAGAGAAAACACGTTGCGGAACTGACGCGCAATCTCGGAGTGCGTGTGCGAGATAAGACTGTCTTTGGATGCGTGACCAGAAAGCCAAGCGTCCTACTTCTCTTGTTCAAGGCTAAATAAAATAAAAACAACAACAGAGTGAGCTGCAGAGCGGCACCATAGTGCCTTGCCTTCCGCGCCGTGCGCGCCGACGGACGCGCCACTGGTGGCGGCCTTGCGCAGAACACGTGGGAGGGGAGCCTGGCGCGCGCCGTAGTTTGTTGTGTCGTTGATCGTGCTTCTCTGTCTTATTCACGTTTTCAGAGCATGATAGGCAACACCATTCGCACGTGTGGGGTGGCCAAAGCTTCAGGGAATGTCGAAGAAGAATTGTTGCAGGGTGGGGGGCTCAAATACCGGTGAAAACGTGCCGGCGATACGGTTCTAATCATTCCCGGCAAAGCCTCATCAGCGGGAGCAACGGTAGCAAATATGGATAGTCGCTTCGAAGGGAAATTTCTTGTTCTCATCCTTTCCTTTGTCTCGTCGGTGTTTTTTTTCCACTCGATCATAGACGCGTGAGCAACGAAGTTCGTCTGTAGTTCAGCATGTGGTCATTTCGCTAAAGGTCGGAATGCTGTTTGCCGCTTATATTGTTTTCCGCTTCTTTACCGCGTTGCGCTAGCTAGACAGCACGACTGCACGATCGCATTGCGTTGTATGTTAAAGCTACTGAAGTTTGCAAGAACTGAAATTGTTGGTTTCATCTGGCGCGGTAAATCCTCGCACCAGCTGTCGCGCACTTCATGTTTTTACATCCATTTTATGCGTGGCTTTGCACATGTTTAAATGTTGCTAGTTGCTCCATGCATAACTCTTGTCGCTTCTTTTGAGCTGCGAAGTTTTCACCCTGCCTTGTTTGTGAAGGGTATAAATCACGCTGTGTCTTATCGGAGTGATACAAAGGAAGTGCTTCTTTATTCTTTTCGCCCTAGGGCATCTTAGATATTGTTTGCGTTTTTGGAAATGTGTTTAGAAAATAGGTAGTTCAGGGCGAGAATTGCTAATAGCTGCTGCATATGGTATTTTTGTTCCATTTCTCGCTGAAAAGTTCGCGTCCCGTTTGGGAAGTCATCACACCTCTTTGCTGCCTGAGCAAACTTAACACGCTGAGTGATTTGTTTGTTTCACAACGTAGTCCCTTCTTGCATGTGAGTTTTGTACTCAACTGAATTCTTTCTTATATTTACGCTGCAGACGACTAAACCGGGCCTTGCCGCCAGCGCTCATCTACTTTGACTGGCGCTGCTCTGCCTTTAAATATATCATGTGGCACCTCTCTCTAGTAATATAAAAAAGTACTGAAAAGTTAGTCAGTATTTAGCTTTGTACGTTTCCAAGTAGCTCCCTTGGGGAATTAAAAATTGCACAAACTGCAGCGGGAACGGTAGTTCATCGGCGTATGGAGCAGAAATGCATCGGCGGTACAGCACAAACACGCGCTTTTATTAACCCGTGTGTTTGGTGACTTCGTTGGCTAGTGTACGCGTTTCCATCAATAGATTGGCATTTGCTCTTCTTAAGGCGACTTCGACTGCACTTATTCGGCGATGTCACATGTATTCATCGGCCGAAAAATCACAACGGCATATGCAGAGATTGCACAGTGCCGATTTGTTGGATATAAGTCTGCACTAACGACGGGCGCTTATTATTCAGGTACAGAAGCAGCATTGCGGCAAGGGTAGAATAAAAAGAAACCATCGAGAGGTCGCATCACTCAACAAAATTTATCGGCTAGTGAACGTGAGCTCCACGTCATGTAAATGGGGTTCATGGCATTTGTCTGCGGGACACATCTTGCACGTATGTGGACCATGTTGTCCCAAACACCGGTAACATCGTGTTCATACCCGCTCGCACAGAGGTCAGCATCTTCCCTACAGCCGTCACCACAGAAGAAGCAGCCTGGCACCCGAACAAAGTAGAAATGGCAGCCGCGAACTTCAGCCATTTTTGCTGCAAAGGGTTGTCGTCTGCTACTGCTCCCGCGTGTACTGTTGGAAGCGTCCGCTAGGTGGCTTTCAGTGGCGCCTCTACAGGCGGTACACGAGGCGTATAGTATAGTACTACGACAGCGAAAATGTATAGGGAATGCCATACACCATGGATTGCATTGTGTATGAACCCAACGTTACTAAACCCACTCTATTGCGAAATTAGGGGCCGTATATCGTAAAGCTAGTCCAATATGTTTTTATTCTAATCTCCTGATGTCAAAATTGCGTAATCGCTGACGCAAGCATCGGGCGGTGAACCGCAGGGTTGTGTGAACAGACCAATAAAACGCTCTCCTCGTTCATAGGAGATCTCTTTTGTTTTCTTTAAAAACGAATAACATTGCCTACAGTGAGCGGCTTGTCTTATCTAATTGGCTGACAAGAGGCGAGGAGCACGCTCAAGTGGAGAGAGATTCGATGGGGCCGAGCCAGTGCACTGAAAATCGATAACCGGATGAAGAGGGTTGTGCCGGCGTCTGCGGTTGGTCCGCTTACCCTGGCTTGAGGTGGAAATCGCGACGGCATGCAACGGAAGGTTAGGAATGCCGCTAAAACGGATCCTCAGCAAAGAAGAGTTGGCAGAACGATGTCATAAACGTGCCGAAAGTGCTTGAAAGTGTTACGCGACCACGCAAAAGGGTTTATTGAACGCAACTAAACCCATGCTCTCCGGAAGGTGCGAATAGCCAGTGCCCGAGAGATCGGCGGCAGCCATCTTTCATTCCCTTCGGAACGGGGCAACCTGCGGCTTTCAGTAAAAAAAAAAAAAAAGTTTTGTTCGGCATATTAATGCATCTTTAACGCGTACACGTCAGTTCGATGCGGTGTGTTTTCGCGGTCTTGTGACGTCGCGTGACAGGCAGGTGAAGTGGGTGCAGCCCGAAAACTTTTCACCAATACCCGAGGGTTATTGGCTAGAAGGCGTCGAATCAGAAATAGCTTTTTTTGTTGTTGTTGTTTGGTCCAATGATGCATAATCAGTATGTACGCGTCATATCAGATGGGAAGCTATCGCGGTTTTCGTGATGTCGCGTGACAAATAGGCGAAGTTGGGGTGGTTCAAAAAAGTTTTTGACCAATTGTGGAGGGCTGATTGCAGAATTGGAATAGAAAAGTTTGGAATAGCTTTACGTTATAGCGCCTTAGATCCCGGCATTTTTATAACTTCCCGTAGCTGCACAGTAGGACATGCATGAAGATCGCCGTAGTCGGTGGCGCCGGAATAATTTTCGCCGCCTGAGGCGATAGCCACCATGACAAGTACATTTCGAAACTCAACCCTGATAATACATGGACGACAATTACAGTGTAACGTACATCACCTACATCACCAGTAGTAAGTAGGGACGTTAATCCTAACTGTTGCATTTATGATGAAACGATTGTCGTTTCTCGCGTAAGGAGCCTGCTGTGCACTAGAGAGAACGTTCTGCATTCCCAATTTCTAGCCTGTCTATTTTTTTTTCTGACCCTGCAAGGCATCCGATAACCCAAGTTGTTGTTGCCTCAAGCGTACAAATAACTTTCGTAACGCTTTATTCCCCTTCATCTTTCTTTCTTTCTTTCTTTCTTTCTTTCTTTCTTTCTTTCTTTCTTTCTTTCTTTCTTTCTTTCTTTCTTTCTTTCTTTCTTTCTTTCTTTCTTTCTTTCTTTGCTGCAGTGCGAGATTATGCAGATTCTGTTCGAACACACAGCTCTCCCGAATGACGTAATTCTGATATTGCACTATCGGAAAGATAGCTTTCCGAGAGCTGCAGCCATTGCGCGGGCCGGTGTGCGCACTTATCTTTATGCTTACAGCGCACTTACGACCGAAGCGCGGGAAGCAACTTACTCCCACCCGGTAAAGTACTTGAGAGCACGTGACAAATGAGCGCCAGAAAAAAAAAGAGAGCTTCACGTGAAGAGTCGTTCTGCTTCGTTTGGTGTCTGATAAGCAGCGTCGCTAACAAGCATATTAAACAAAAAAATCCTCCGCAGATGTTTGCCTATTCGAGCAACTCGTCAACTAAGACAGCGAAGACAGCAACTAAGACAGCGAAGCCGTACAAGGGAGTTATTGCCACTAATTGCCACCGCCCAAAATCGACCGCATACATTGCAAACGCTCCTCACTATATCCTGTGCAATTCATTCACTATAACCTATAGCCTTTTCATATTATTCATTGCATCTAGGTTTTGTATTAAAAAATAATTATAAGAAAACTGCACGAACGTGCCCATAAGAACTGATTAGAAAGAAAAGTTCATTTGTATATATCTATGTATGCACCAGGGTTGCTCAGTGAAAATTGAGACTGATGCTCTGCAAAGCCTATTTCTTAAACGTAATCATCGGAACGTTTATTCCTTTCTTTATGCTCCCCAGTAAGTCCAAAATAGGCGTCACACTTTTCCTACCAGCCTAGATAATACGAGAGAAGCCGTCTTTTGCCGCCGTCGTAAAAATCACCTCCAGTGGCTTAACGACGCCTTCTTCCATGTCAGCGCAATACATTTTTTTTTTTACTGTGACGTATTCGTAAATAAGCCGTAGAGTGTCGTACCTGGACTGTAGATCAAATAAGAGGATTGTTTCGATGCTTTTTTTTTAATGCGAGCATAAATGCCTCAGGGCATACAGGGGTATGGGATGGGGGTGAATAAGGTTGATTAAATGAATGAAAAAAAATTTTCTGATCAAATGAAGTTCAAGAAAGGTCGATAATGTGGTCCCTGCGTCCACGCAGTGTAATCGCTCGGATTATGCGGCGAAAGTCCCGCTGCTGCGAGCTGCCGGAGCCTCGTCGGTTTCAGTGCAGGGTGTTAGATACGGGACCTTTTCCTGGCATCCTTCGAGTTCACCAGACGACATCGAATCGCCGTCGCACCTAATTAAGGTGCGCAGAAGCGCATCTACCACGTTCCCGAGGCGCAGCACGTCCAGACAAGTTGGCGACCCCCACCCACCTCGTGCGCCGCAAGTGGAGCTACTGTTCCACTGCTTGACTCTTCGCGAAAGTGCAACGGGAGCCTGGCACGGTTCCAGGTCCGGCCAAAGCTGCTCTGCGGCTCTGAAAGGTCGCTCGAAAACAACCCGTTTCCCCCCGCTGAGCGCTAGCAAACCCGGAGGGAACGCCGGCTGTAAGTCACCGTGAAGCCCTGGGAGCAATTCCCCATCCGCCTATTGTGACGGCAGTTGCAGACCTGGAGGCAAGTCATTCCTCGGACAGTGAAGCCCATGGAGCGACCCCCTGAGCCGAATGTGACTGCACTTGCACGGGCGCCTACCATTGGCCGAAAATGACGACACCTAAGCGGGCTCGACGACTGGCCGAAAAGGACGTGACCTTGAGATACCGAAGGGGTTAAAAGCCAGAGACAGGGAGCAGAGAGAGGCATTCCTTCATTCATCTCTTTTGGGCTTCTTGCCACGGGCCGCAGCATCCGATTTGCTGCCGGCCATCAATGACTTTATGACTGTTAATGGCTTCATGTTTTTGCTGTAAATAATGCAAATAAACCTCCAGTTTTCATCTCAACATCCTCCTCAACGTGGGCCAACTCCCACACTCAACGGCAAGATCCAATAAGGGCAAACCCACAGCAGGTGGTGGATGTTGGCTTCAGCATTTCGCGACTTTCAGAGTGGACACCCAGGGCGAAAGTGGCGAAAGTGGCCACTTCTGGCGAAATGCACTGGCGAAAGTGCAGTCACTTCCGAGTGACGCAGGAGTGAGGGCAACCCCGACCCGGATCCTCCGAAGCGCAACCGAAGCGCATGGGAAAGGCGGCCATAGAGCACAACGCTTCTCGAACAGCAAGGAACTCAGTACAAAAGGAGGCAGGTAATAAGGAGGGCTTATTAAGGGCAGGTGCGCAAGGGCAATAAATTGCAGTGGTCGTTTCACAGTCCTGAATGCTTGCATCAACGTAAACCACGATGGAGCCAAGCGGCAGGTGGGCATCTTGAGCTATAATCGGTCACGAAGCGACGCCACCGCGTGAGCTGATCGGGCGACGTATATAAGTTGGCTTTTTATCGCTCAGCTGTACAAACTTCCAGGGAGGAAGAACTGGCTATGGTGGTGGTAGAAGAGAGTACGAGAAAGCGTAAGCCCCGAGAGCACACGTTGCGTGTGAAAGGCTGGCCTTAAGCCTGCGAGCATCACGTCGCTGCTGCACCAGCTCATCTAGTGTCTTCAGCTGTGCATTTTCTTGGAGAGCCACGATCGGGGTGATGCAGGGAAGGCAAGTGATGACCCTCATTGCCTCGCAGTTAACATCCTCAAGGCGATGCTTCATGGAACGTTATAAATTGAAATTGCTTTGACACGGAAGAAGGCGTAGTTACGCCACTGCAGGCGATTTGTTTTTTTGTTGTTGTTTTTTTTGTTTTTTGTTTTCCAAGAAATTGGGAAAAGATGGCTTCACTGGTATTATCTAGGCCTTGCAGAAACGGAGGGACGCGCGCGTTTCAATTACTGGGGAGCATGAATAAAGGGATAAATGGGTCGATGAACAATTTTCAGAAATTAAGATTGCAGAGCATCAGTCTTCATTGATCAAGCCTTGCAGCTATACGCGTATAGTGCATATATGCAGGTGTATACAATGATAACAACGTATTGTGTCAACCAGTGGTGTCAGCACACTTGATATAAACAAAACAGAAAAGCACGTGGAGTGAACCCTGACAACTGCATATTCAAGAACGCTGTCTTTCAAGTGCACGTGCTAAAACATTATTTTGCAGTCAACCTCGGATTCATGTATGACACACGGTGCGGTCACGAATACGATGTCGTTACTTAGGCAAACAGTAGTTTTTCAGCATTATATTCTGGCCATAGAATAGCTAACCGGGAGACGGTTAGCTACCCCGTTTTTGGAGTCCTTCGCGTAAAAAAAATGAAAAATAAATGGGAGAGAGAGCGTGTACCACCAAGGTACCGCAGGTGTAAAGCCAAGTAAAGAATAAAATAAGGCGTGTAAAGAGCCAAAAGTATTTTTAGAAATAAAAACCAATTGGAGAGGAGAAATAAGAAAGTGTCAGGGAACGCTCTTATAACGGTTGCACCCTTTGGGGTGCAACCGTTATAAGTACGCTATAAGTACGCTGCTGGGCACACTATCTCGGACCAAGCAACTGCCGCCAGGTGTCGTCCTGCAGAGCAAATCCCGCCGCTCGCACGCTCTACACAGCAGTGGACGGTGCTGTACATAGAGTCGGCGTCCCCCTTCTGTAGAGAGCGGGAACGGCGGCCGCCGGGCCGCTCCGGAAGCAGCCAGCAACGTCTAGCGGTAACTGTTAGGCGCGAGATAAGTGTCTGGGCACACGTGGCCGACGCATTTAATCTCGGGCCCAGCCAATACCGTTAAACGTCGCTGGCTGCCTGCGGAGCGGAACACCCGTATAATCGGCCGCCGTTTTCGCACTCTGCACAAAGGTAGCGCGGACTGTGCATGAAGATAGATCGCTGAGGCTCGGGAGCAGACAAGCACGTGGCCCAAGGTACTGTTCTGTGCCTTCAGTCCATATTTGCACGGCTTCAAATGAAAAGTTCAGCCCATATAACCAAGAAATTAGATTTGGAGCCTGGGCACCAACGGCTGTTGTGAGGAACAGTGGTGCTTTCCATTAGGTAAAATCGAAGCGCCAAGGCAGAGATGAACACGTGTTTTCTCCTCCAGCTTTGAGTCTGTGAGCTCCCTTTGTTGATATCGTTGTATGTGTGCAGTTGCAAACGGTGACGTTATTTTTGGCCTTGCTAGATCTGCATGCTTCCGAGATATAGATAGTCATGCGAACGGCCAGAACAATCGCACACTTTATGGCTGTTTACGGCCCCATATCACACGCAACATATTGTAGCGCACCATGAATGTCACATGCCGTTATGCGAGCTGATAAAGTGAGCCTATATTAAGCGCTCTTCAGCAACAATTAAGTGTTCGAACTGCAACGTATGAAGTTTTCACGGCCAAATGTCACAACCTTGCGCTGTCGCTCGCAAAGATATCAACATTACACACGAAGCATACTGCACGACGTATAAAATCGGCACAATGCAAACTATATGAGGAATACGTTGCAAACGGGCGTGACGCTTCCATATCAAGGCAGCTTACCAATTGTTCTATAGGCCCCTCCCACTGCGTGGGTGTTCTCATTACCGCGTCACGTACTAAAGTAATGGATGGAACCTTGTACGCGGTTTTCCCTTGCTAAAGAACATATATCATCAGCAAAGAATGCGGCATTGAAAAGTAATCAGCAGACTTCGAGAGTATATACGCACGCTTCTATTCCAAGCGAACTGCAGCTTGCGTTGAAGCTGCTCAACTTATTTAAAGAACAAGTCGCGGGGCTCAGTGACTATTGCGTTGCATTACTGAGCACAGGGTGAAGGGTTCGATTCCAGACCACGGTGGTCGCATTCCGATGGGGGCGGTATGCTAAAAAACGCTTTTGCACCGTGCTTTCGCTACATGTTAAAGAACCCCAGATGGTCAAATTAATAGCTCGTCACTAGGCCATCTGTGTGTATTTTGAGGACGTTAAAGCCCATAAATTTGTTTTTTAACGCACAGAAAGTAAAGAAAGACAACGGCGCTTGTCCTGCCTGTTATACGTGTCACCGAACAAGACACTTTGGCTTTACGCAAGGTGACTCGCGTTTTTTTTTTTTTTCGGTGCCACCGCGATGACATGCGGTCTTGCATTGCGCAGGTAAACTGTCCATCGAGCTGAACACGGAGATCGTGGAGGTCGACAGGCTCGCGCAAACAGGTCCAGTCGGCGATTGCATGCCGGCGAAAATGCTTCTTCACGGTCGGCGAGCCGCCATATCGACGTTTGTTTCGGGCCTGTGGAGTATGACGAATCTCGACAAGGGCCGCGCTGTACAAAAGCAGAAAGCAAGAAAGACGAGACGAAACGGCGAATTGCACGCAGTGGGCGTTTCGGGACAAGGACGAATCGCAGCGTCTCTGAGGACACGACAAAGCGCGTTCCGCTTTTTTCGACGTCATACCAAGGCACGCAATCTGATGGGGAAATGTAAGCTGCTCGAGCGCGCGCTCACCGCCGCGGCTGTGCGTTGTTGTCGTGCTCGCGGTCGCGGAGCCGTGACTAAAAAGGCTTGCCAGGCATCCGGGCAAGGTCCACGCAAACACACACTATCCCTCAAGGCTTCTGCGCGGACTCGTATAACGCGCGCTGACTGGTTCTTCATTTTTTGTTTCCTCGCAGCGGAGGCGTCGAGAAGAGGAGGCACGTGCTCTGAGGGAGGTTGTGAATCCGTTTACACGCCGCCCCCGAGCCGGCCATCCCGCGCCGGCTGATAAGGCTGATTGCGGAAACGGGGATGCCCTCTATCTGGACTCGGAGTCCGGCTCTTTATCGGCACCCTGCACCATGCTCTTTGTTTAGCGATGATCAGCCGGAGCGGGAGGGGAAGTTGCGCGTACTTTTCAGCCCTCACGGCGCTTCTTCGTCCATGACAGCACGGGACACTGCGCCACCGTCACCATGGCTCTGAGGTACGTGATTCCCACCCCCCTCATCTCATGCCCCCGGCTAGTGCAGCGAGCTGCAACTGCCGCAGCGTCAACATTTTGGCTCCTTATCAAATATAAAGGGACGATCTATAGATTAATCGTTGCAGTGCACAAGCGACGCATTTGCAAATGACAACATTGCAAGGTGACATTGATCGCGAAGCCAGCTGAAAGGTGTAGGTATATATACAGTTTCAAATGATGCACGCACATCGATGCGGCCTGTAAGTGACGGTGCAATGAAGGAATCCAAGTTACTTTCGGAGACCGCCACAACACAAGGTGACCGCTATCTCTTTTAAAGCGAAGCTTTCTTTGCATCTTCTGCGACTTTCCCACTCCTGCTCCTGTCTGGCACACCGCGTCGGAGGTGGTCCAGAGCTTGTGTATACATGGCAGGAGCGAGATCGAGAGGAAAGAATACGACGCGAGGAACTCTTTCGGACCTTCGCACCGCGTCGAATGTGCATAATGCCCTCTGGAGCTCCCTCCGCTCCGTCATATTAACCTCTTGACAGTCGTAGTCATCCGCGACCCCCTGCAAAAACATTGCAGGAATTGCAGCACTTACCTTTCTACGAACGTGCAAGTCCAGAGGCAAGATAGATAGAATGGGAGAGAGGAGGCAGAGAATTGGTAGAACCCATGAAGTCGCGAAACAGGTAACAGCCTTGCCAATTTTCACTCGCAGTTCCCGTACAAAGGGGTGATGGTGGAAGGGGGAGGGGGTGACGTGAGAAGCCAACGCTACCGACATGTCAGCGGCTGTGAGCAAGCGGGATAAATTTCAGTTCAAAGTGCGGTGCAGTACGTTTCTGCTATTTCTGAAAAATAAACGCCATTCAAATGTGTCAAGCGGACAACTTACGCAGGACTTGCGGAAGCAGAAGATGCATTGAAGCGCACAGTAGGGTCTATAGGCGACACTGCGCAAGTGGTCCCACGTCAAATCAACACTTCTGTGCCCGCCGCGGTAGCTTTGCGACTATGACATTGCTCGAAGTCGCGCGTTCGATTGTGACCGCGGCATCCGCTTTTCGACAGGAGCACAATACAAAAAGACGCCAGTGCATTTATATTTAGGTACACGTTGAAGAACACCGGGGCGGCAAAATTAATCCGGAGCCTGCCACTACGGCGTGCCTCATAATCCGATCGTGGCTTTGGCGCGTACGGCCCCGTAATTCAAACAAAGCTTACCGCTTCTGCAACGATGCGATGTGCCATGTGAGGCAATGATAATGCTCAACCCTCTCAGAGGTTATGAACAATGGCGCACAACAACGGCCTCAAGCTAAGAGGTCTCCCTGTGTATTCTGTGTTCTACGTAGACAAACAGCAGGGGTGCACGCAAGGTAACGTTTAACATTATCTCACCACTCTGGTATTGGACTAACGCTGAAAAAAAATTAAATATTCGCCGCCAGTATATCACCACTAATTATTGTCAATCAAAGCAAACAGAACAAAAAGCTTCGGTTACATCGACTCCCACAGTGCATGGGATCCGCATATTTTTATATGTTTAGTTTAGAATTGATCACATGGCGGTGATGTCGCTGCCATAGGGTTTCTCACTGTTGTTATAATGCGAAACCCTATGGTCACTGCAGTCGATGGGAGTGGCCACGGATTTATGCATTACTGCAGGAGTTGCAGCAAGCTTAGCCCATCAAATGGCCACGCTTTTATAGAGCTGCCCGCCTGCTCACGAGCACCAGCCCTGGCTTCTCATTTCTTGTATATCGCACTCTACCGCGATTTGTGCGCATTATCCCTTCTCTGTTCTGCCGTAAGATCGCGCAGTATGAATTACAAGATCGCCAGAGAAGCAGCACTTCTTGACCCTTTCTTTCTTTTTTTAACCGTGTTCCTTTCTTGGTCTGGCTTCCTATAAATTCTGAGCAGTGCCTTCACAAGGCCGGCAAAAGTGATCATTCTTCAGTGAGACATTTGCTGCACGTTCCTGCGTCGCTATAATCTCTCCTCTCTCTTTTAGACTACGACTGCAGAAGATAGCGCCACTTCCATGAAGAATACACTTTCTCCCTAACCACCCATCGATAGAATTGCTCTAGCGTGTTCTATCGTTTTCTGATGTTTCTCAAACTGCCGTGCCTATTGATTTCAGAGCTGTCCCGTATAGTGCTGGACAAGAGAAAGAGCACAGAAAATAGCAGCAACGGCATGCTCTGTAAATGCACGAAACACGACCACAATGTCCATCAGAACTTCGAGTCACCCCGTGCCCATCCTTCTTTCCTACAATCGAACATTCGCAGATTGAGCAGCCCTGCACTAGTCTTGGCGAGGGGCCTGCTGCGGGAGACGCCGCGGGCCTGCGTAGAGCCGTTTCGAGTGCTGGGCTCGCGCCGTGAGGCGTCCTCGGCGTCGCTCAAGGAGCGTCTCACCCGCGACCTCGTGCTCCCGGTGCCGAACGGCCAGTTGGCCGGCAAGCAGTGGGGGCCCGACGACGGACAGCCAGTTCTGGCGCTACACGGCTGGCTGGACAACGCGGCCGTGTTCGAAGCCCTGGTGCCTTTCCTCAAGGCAGAGTTCAAGCTGGTGGCCCTCGACCTACCCGGTCACGGCATGTCCTCGCATCTTCCGGCCCGCGGACACTACACCCTGGACAGCTACGTCGACAGCGTGCTGTCGGCCGTCGACCACCTCAAGTGGGACACCTTCTCTGTCCTGGGACTCGGAATGGGCGCTGGCATTGGCTACTACCTCGCCGCGCTACAGCCGGACAGGGTTCCCCGGCTTGCGTCCATCGAGGGGTCCTTCCCGGCGACGTGCCCCAGCTTTGAGCCGCACGAGCGCATGGGCGAAGATGAAGACCATCGCGATTTGTACACCAGGCAGGAGGTCATGGACGTCCTGGCATCGAGAGGACATAGCGCCGCATCGGCGGAGCTGCTCATGGCCAGGGGCTGCACGCGCGTGTTCGGAGACCGCTACGTTTTCACGACCGACCGCCGATTGAGGCACGCGCGACCGCAGGAGCTCTACCCTGGCGTGTTCGACAGGACGCTTCCGCGCTACAGAAACAACCTGATGGTGCTGCAGCGGGACTGCGGGCTCTCGGATGGCGCAAGGCCGCACCTGGACGCCCTGGAGGCGATCGTGCGCTGCCTCGGTGCCGAACAGTGCTCGCGCTTCAGCTACGTCGTGCTGGAGAGCGGGAAGCACCAGCACGTGACCGACCATGACACGGTGGCGCGCAGGGTGAACGACTTCATGTGCACATAAACCAACTTTGCACCGAGAGGGTCTGGTGCATGACGAAACATTTCTGTTTTTCCTGACCAAGGAAGAACTATAAGTTATAATTGGTAGGATTCTGTCCCAATGTACAGGCCATGGAGGAAGGAAACCTAAGAATAATTGTAGTTTGGCATCATTCAAGCACATTATAGTCATTACATAACATATAATGATGGCAATGGCATGGCTGACTGGCGCCCGTGAACAATAATGTACAAATGGGGGTCGTATGACGTTATAGGAAGCCTCACGTGAGTTTCGAAGCGCAGTTACAACATTAAACATCCGCAATGCGCCGACTTAGTAGAATAGCGAGCCAGGTGAGTATGAAATGAAGATGGCTTACAATGGCGGCGCGCGTGGACTGACGGTCACACTTTGTTTTTTCTCCTCCTCCGTGGTACGCACACACCCATGGGCAATTCAAGGTGCCACTGTCAATGCGCGCAGACGCATTTTGGCTCCTCTCTTATAACTCTATAGTTATTTAGTCCAAAGACACTCAAGTCCCGACAGAGTAAGGATGATGCTTAACAATACTTAAGTAGAACGTAGTTCACAAACGATGACGCAGGGAGGGTTTGGAAGGACGTGTGAAGCATAGAGCAGAGAATCACGCCTAATAATTACAGTGACCGTGAAAGAAAAAAAAGAATGGCGGTCGCACGTATCGCGCAAGTGCATGTTACTGTGCACATAAAAAACGTAGATTCTAGACAAGAGACAAAACACAATCAGTCATAACTATCTGTACACACAGCATATTGTAGATTTACTCATATCGTCGCGCAGCTGTGCATGGTATAATTTGCGGGTTCTTGCGTTTTAAACGAGCCGCAGCACCGCTGAAGTGTGAGAGGTGCCATGCGTGCTCTCCGGAGTGCCTTAGAGAAAGAACTCGTTTTCAGGCCAATAAAAGTTTTTCTCTTTCCTTTTTTTTTTGATAGTGACCGAGTCTTATCAGTGCTTGTGTCCACGTTCCTGCGATGGCGATGTCGGTCAAAGCTCTCTAGCTCTCGGCAGTGCTGGTTATCTGGCATTCCTGTCACAAAGCAGCGGCCTGTAAACTGCCGTCACTGCAAAAAGCGTTGACAAAGGCCCTTCGTGAGAGAGTTTTATTTGTCCTCTTTGTTCGTTTACCCCGTGCACCGTGCACAGGTGAACGCTTTCTTGCTTTTCTTTTTGTTCACGTTGATACTGGCATGGCTCTCTCCAGTCTGTCGGGCAGATGAAAGCAGTCACAGGTCGTACATCTTAGATAACAATGCGAGGCAGTAAATGCGTTGGAATGACGAGGCAGTCCGATATTTCTTGACGACCGCGGATAAGAACACGGTGGTAAAACAGTGTGCGCAGGACTATCTGCAGCTGTAAAATACTACCTTACTTCGTAACTCACAACTTTTTTTCAAAGCAGAGTTGAGGTCATTGTATAACGTCAGAATTTGGATCCGCGGCAAGAACTTTGCAATAGCGTCCAGAGCTGCCGGCATCGTAATACGCCTGCAATTGAATTTTATTCGCGCTACTATGCCACAGCGTGGAAAACCGATGGCCGAATACCATGTCGTAACTTCGCCTTCCGTGTCGCAGTGCTCTCTTCCAGTTCTTTCGATGGGTTTCGACTTGCTTCAAATTGCTATTGGTTCACCTTTGACAACAGACGAATTGTTTCCCATGCCTAAGAGCCTTTCTAAATTCGACAACGTTCAGACTTGTCGTAGCAGTACCCTATGTTGATATTGCAATAACATTGGGATCGCGTTGAAGAAAACTATCATACTTATCAAAATATCGGACGTTGTGCACAATATTAACCATCAGCGTTCAGTGTGCGGCGCGCGCGCCCCGAACGCTGCATAAAGAAACATTAGACCCCCACGGCCCGTGCAGGTGTCCTATGCACTGACGGTGTAGTCTCCGAGTCGAGAATGCCCAGATTCGACGCCCGGCAGATATTCGTATAATAAACATTTATTTTCAGTGTACTCCAATATGAAAGGAAGAGCGTTGCGCAAGCGGGCTTCCCCTTACAATACTTCTTATTGCGGTAAAGACAGCATTGGCGAACTAACTTAGATGAAGAAAGACGCTAAATTTCAGGAAAGGCAGGTAGGTCGGCGTGACGTAAATGTCTATTAGCTTGCTACATTGTGCGGAAGAGGAGGGAGAAGAGGAGTGAAGATAAGTATGAAGAGTTGCTTACCTTCATGGGCGTTCTCACGAGCTCTGCTCCCGCGCAGACACCTATGAAGGCGCTTCGAGGTTGGCATATGCAATGGATTTACCTCTTTCTTTTCTTTTCTATTGAACGGGTTATTTTAATGAAAATACTATGTGACGGCACAATTGGTCTTTTCCAGGTGCTTTACTGGTAGAGGCGGACGTACAAATTGCTTGCGCAACAGATAGAAATTTTTAGTTTGCAAATTAAGCAGGTCCACTAAGTAAAACATTACTTATCACCTTTAGGACATGTGTTGTAATAGAAACGAAGCTGGATAATAATGGTCGCAAAACCGGTGCCAATTAGATATAGGTCGGAAACTTGTTACAAATAAGCTTGAGAAGGAGCTTTGGACCGCGCAACGACCTATGGAACGAAAAATTATGCGTGTACCGTTAAGAGTCAGGAAGACAGCGTTGTGGATTAGAGAGCTAACAGCTGTAGCCGATATTTAAGCTAACATTAAAAATGGAGCTGGGCACGCCACGTAATTTACTTTATTTATTATTTATTGATTGATAATTACCCTCAGGGCCAAAAGCATTAAAGAGGGGAGTGGGTTACAGCAAATGAGAAAAAGAAAGCAGGACGTTTAAGTACGAAGGCTCTTGATTATACAGTTTTAGCTAGGGTTTACAACGTCATGATAAATTGGCAGCAAACTAAGATAGTAAAGCGGTAAATACAAAAGCACTTACGTTACAACCGTACAGTAAAAAAAGAATGCTTCGATTACATAATTTTAGCTAGAGCTGGTCGAAATCTTTGGTGATCGCAAATGGATACGACTTTACCAGGAAGATGGTTCCATTCCGTGGATGACCAAAGAAAATATGACTGCAAAAAAGTTTTAGTGTGACATGATTCAAGACCAACTTTATAACGGTGATCGATACGAGGCGATACGAATTGTGGATGAAAAATGACGTCGTTGCGGAGTGCTGAATGATGGTCTAACTTATGAAAAAGAAAGAAACGTGCAATTTTACGACGAGAAGAAAGTGGGGTAAGTGCAAGGTTGGTTTTCATGGCAGACACACTTGCAGTTCTGTTGTAATTACGTCATATGAAACTAACTGAATTATTTTGCACGAGTTTTAATGAATTAATTAGTTTGTCAATGGCAGGATCCCAAACAGCGCATGCATATTCAAGTTTCGGACGTGTGGGTAGTATAAAGAAGCATATTTAGGGATGAAGAGTAGGTTGAAAAGTTACGGCGTAGGTAGCCAAGCATGCGGTTAGCATTGCGGAATACGTAGTCGGTATTAACATTCCAAGATAAATTACCAAATATATGCGCACATAAGAGTGAACTAGCTCCAGAGGAACATTATTTAGGTAATGTGTATGCATGCTGTTAGTTATTCGGGATGCACACATTACTTCACATTGGCTAACGTTTAGTTATATTAGCCATTGTTTGCACCAGTTATCTACACTAATTAGATCAGACTGAAGGTGGTTAGCATCCTCTGCATTAGTTTCATGAAAGATAACACAATCATCAGCAAATAAGTGAATGTTAGATGATAGTGAGGAAGGGAGGTCGTTAACATAAATGAGAAACAAGAGGCCCGAGTACTGAACCTTGTGTTACACCGGAAGTTACGCCTTGAAGTGGGAAGTTATGGCCGTTTGCAGTTACAAATTGAGAGAGCAATTAGATAGGAAGCATTCAATCCACTTCAGGATGTTAGTGTCAATGTCCAGCTGACTTAGTTTATAAAGTAAAAGTTTGTGACAGACCTTATCAAATGCTTTAGCGAAGTCTAAAGAAATGCAGTCTGCAAATGACGAACGATCGAGAATATGATGCAATTTGTGCGTAAAGATTGCAAGCTGAGTTTCACATGAAAATGTTTTTTTTTTCTAAATCCATGCTGAGCTGGTGTGAAAAATGCATTGGATTCCAGGAAGTTAACAAGATGTTTGAAAATTATATGTTCGAGCAATTTACAGCAAGTGCTTGAGACTGAGATGGGGCGATAATTAGCTGTTACCTGATTTATGTAGTGGAACCACCTTCCCGATTTTCCATTGGCCAGATTGAGTAGATGTATCCAGTGATCGCTGAAAAAGTTTTGTTTGCATAACAGAACTAACCGCGTTTGTATTTTTACTAAATTTTGAGTTAATAGAGTCGTAAGCAGGCGATGAGTGTAGGTTCAGGGAATCAATTAGTTTCGCAACGCCATCCGTTTCCACGATCACTGGAGGCATAACTATATAATCGTACTGGCGAGTAGGAGGTAGGCGGTCTTGCAGGGGGCAGAAAATTTTTTCACAACTGCGTCATTAAGGGCAGCAGCGCACTGTTACTTAGGTATAAGGATGCCCAATGGGTCTTCCAGTGTTAGGCGCTCATCATGCAAGGCGTTGATTACACCCCAAAACATTTTAACGTTAGTCTTTAACATTGATAAAAGTACGTTAGATAGAAAGTTAGATTTAGCGTTCTTTGGTGCTGTTACGTACGTGTCGAATGCGGACCTATAGGCAGACCAGCGTGTGTCCGTTGGCGAGTGTTTTGCGGAGCGATATAGGCGTTTTTTGCGGTTACACAGGCGCTTAAGGTAGGTATTGTACCAAGAAGCATCAGAATTCGAGGTAATGATGCGGGATGGAATGTATTTTTCAGTTAGTTTCTGAACTTTAACGGCGAACATGTCCCAGTTTTGCTGCAGCGTACGAATTTCAAAATTCGGTACGAAAGTGTCGAGAAATGCAGTTAATTCGTTATTTATGGCAGTAAAGTTAGCGTTTTTGTCAATATGGATAGTTTTGCTAATTTTATTTGGTTTTGGGGGTTAAAGAGTTAGTTGAAAATGCAAGTAGGCAGTGATCGCTTATGCCAGGTAGGTGTGTAGTCTCCGAGATTGTATGAGGATGGGATGTCAAAACCAGGTCAAGGGTGCTTGCGGCATTAGAAGCTACACGTGTAGGTTGTGTTACTAGTTGTGACAATGAAAAAACTGAGCACAAGTCTAAAAACTCTTTAGCTTGTACCTAAAAGGGAGAGAGTGAAGAAGGTTGATCGTTCCAGGTTATGGTTGGAAGATTAAAATTGCCCAGAAGTAGGATGAGAGTGGATGAAATCGTTTGCAAACAAGGTTTTTACTGTCGTGTAGGTCATGGAAAAACGTAGGTTGTGCAGAGGGTAAGCGATAGCACATGCCTATGATGAAGTTTTTTTATGACCAAGAGATACGGAAACTGAGAAAGCTGTACAGACAAGAGAATACGGAATGTGATTTGAAATTGCCAAAAGGGCGCCACCTCTGCGCGCAGCACGACTGCAGCGATAAACACGAAATTGCGCAGCACCGTGAAACACTTCTGAGTCAGTGACATGCGCAGGCAACCATGTTTCAGTAAGCGCAATGATTTTTGCAGAACGTATGTAATTTGCAGAAGATAAACAATCGTATTTGTTGGAGGTGCTTCTGACGTTAGAATATAAAACTGAAACTTGAGGAAATGAAGAAAGTGAACCACTGCCCCTCGCGCTTTCCTATAGATCGGACGACGTGGCAGGACAGGATATGCAAGCGCTACATTATCACTACGTTGCTTGAATTTTTCGATTTGATCTCAACTAGCGTTGTACACGTATCATTTTTCGTTCAGTATTATCTTATCATATGTCGCAATTTGAAAGTTTCAGGAGAGGCTTGGCTCTTACCGAATGCTATCAGTTTTCTGCGCGGTTCATGTAGCAACGGAAAAATCCTCGCTTCGATTTATGATCTTATGCTTGAATAGCTGCGCAGAGGCAGTAGTTTCTCGTTGGTTTTGAAGTTTAAGAACTTCACAATAACAGGACGGGATTTATTTGGCGTATACGAACCTAGGCGGTACGCATGTTGGGTTGCGCGTCTGCAGGATGTGGGTCGGTAATACTACCAATTAATGTGGTTATATTCGATTCTGTTTGTTGCCATGTCTCGTTATTATCAGGGAGACCATGGAACATTAATTTGTCGTGGCGCGACCGATCTTCCAGTTCATTTAAATGGGATTCAAAAAGATTATTCCGAGTGTTAACTTCTTCAATTATTTTCGTTATGCTGGAAACCTTGTGGCTGACATTATCAACGTCTCGCGACTTTTCCTCTAGTGCATCTAGCCTTCTGATAATACCAGAAACTTTTGATTCGAGTGATATTTGTCCACTTCTTATGACCTTAGCATAGTAGCGACTCGTATATAAAAGAATGGAACGAGCCAACACAAGAACTACCTGAGTTGCCGGTCCTTCGCGATTCATGGCGTTCCCCGACGATAAAAAAAAAATCAATCAACCCCCAGCGCAATATTGGTAAACTCCAGAGAAAGGACTTCAATCCCGAAGCGTGGTGTCAAGAATGGCGAGCCGCTAAGCAAGATTGCCACCTTGCCACCCGATTACGACAAGGGGTGCAAGACGCGCATTCCGCTCCCTCTCCGTCACTGCAGCTAGGAGGCGTTCGAAGAAGCGGCCTTTGTGCTGAAAACCCGCTTCCTTCCTCCAGCCCCATCGACATTGTGACGGGACGAGTTCGGTGTGTGGACAATGATTCCAGAGTTCCCCAACGCGGAGCTGATTTGACACGCCTGGACAAGCTGCCGCGGGAACGACGTATTTTTGTGCTTCTCACGGTTCGGAGTGGCACGGAACAACGAGCGACCCTCGAGCGGCAACGATAGTTCCCGGAACGGCACCCGCCAACGCCGTCGTCGGGCATCAGAGCGCGGTTGCCTTTGTGTACGTAAACTGTTCTGCAGAGCAGCGGCGCGTTGGTGATGAGTAAACGAACAGTCGCCGCGTCGTAGGACCGGCGGATCGAGTGTATAAAAACTGTGGTTGTGCGAATGCTGAGGACACTTCTCTTGAGCAGTCATGTTAGACTGAGTCACTTCTCTCATGCAGTCATGTTGGACTGATACTCTTTTTCTCAAGCAGTCATGTTAGACTGATTTAATTTCTGTAAATAAACCCTTTTTCCTCGTTCTCGATGACAAGCAGTTCTTCACTTCATCAACGATCTCAGCGTAAATAAGTTGGACGACGGCATGGGCCAGCTACCTTCGAATTCATGCCGTACTCCAATCTTGGCAAAGGACCACGGACGATGGGATTGAGCCCCCAATCCTGACAGTGGAAGATAGTGAGTATACCGCTATCTGCACAGCGACAAAGGAAGTAGTGCCGTTTCCTGACAATAGTAAGTTTCTCGCACATTGTGTACACACATACGCCCCAACATAAACTCACACGTACGCCCACTCTGTCGCCCACGTATCAAGGATAAGCGAATGGAATCAATGCGTTGAAGCATGGGTGACTACACTGACATCGCGTGAATGTTCGAAGCTGGGGGGTATAACGTAACTATGCGCCTATAGCGGACATGTCCATTTCGTCTGCTTTTCTGCGTCCATTTCGTCGGTCCATCTCGTCTGCCTATAGCGGACATGTCCATTTCGTCCATTTCGTCATTTCGTCTGATTGGCTGTGTGGCGTATGCGGGAGGAGGAGACAGGCACGCTCAGCTAATCAGCACTTCAGCAGCAGACGAAATGGACATCTCCACTCCGTGGACACTTACAGAATACAGTCCCTTCCCCTCCTACGATTACATCGTCGCGTTGTCAACAACAGCTGCGCATTTATCAGCCGTCGCACCCGCTGATGCATTACGACAACCAGCGTACGAGTTGACCGATTCCATGGAGGATCAATGTAGCAGGACTGCTTCTTATATCGGCACGCTCGTCAAAATACAGCGCTGCCGTTAGCGCTGGCGCATAGCGCACCTCGGTGATGTCTGCGCGGAAGATACTGGCGGCACCAGTAAACAGCGTTCGTAAATCAGCCGTCGGGGACGCCTAAATTCCTCGTTGTACAAATTCGTTGCAGTGATCTTCGTTGTAGAGGCAGTCGCAACACGTTTGAAAGATAGGAATTCATTCTGGGCAAAATCAACCATTTCTTGTAGAGGTCATTTCGCTGTAGAGTCTAAATTTCTTTGTAGAGGCGTTCGACTTACTTATAGAATGCGGTCATTGGGACGTCTCCAATGCTGCGGTCGCGTACGTCACGGGCGACCTCGCACACTCATTTTATCAAGGTGACGTTTCTATATATGCCTATTATCACTTACAAACTTTCGACTTCATGCAGACAGTGACGTGCTCGAGTACGCTCAACACGCTTCGAGTTTTCTCTCCATATACCTCCAAGGGTGAAGTCCGCCTATAAAGTCGCAAGAAAATGCGTGACCAATGGTGGGATTGAACCTCTGTCTTTCAGCACAGTAGTCCAATGCCCTAACCATCAGGCCACGAAAAACGCACGCTTCGTTCGTGCCAAAGTTCCTATTTCCTGGCACGTGCGTCACGTGCCAGTCTCTCGCATCCTTTTCTCGTGACGGCTATAGCGCTTTGAAACGCTGTGTTAGACTGCATTGCCTTCGTTCATATTTTTCGTCACAGGAACGTTATACTTCCAAAGTGGGCGAAGTCCGTCTATAATGCTATCGCATTATGGTAGAAACCAGCTAAGGTGACTGTCAGTCAGCGATAGCTTTCTTATGTAACCGCTTGCATGTCTCCGTGCCTTCGATGAAGACCAAACCTTCTGGGCATATCAGTGGGCCCGCGATGTGGGAATCTCGCTACCAACCACAATGCCGAATGATACTATGACGCAGTACATCTTGTTGCAGGCACGTACACAGGATTTTTTCTCGGATGGGGGCGGGGGGGGGGGGGCACTCAAGGTAACTTTTCTATGCAAATAAGGGGAGGGGGTACCTTTACCAGTACAAATGTTAATAACGCCCGCCATTCGCCATAAAGATGCGTAAACCCGCAAAAGAGAAATGAAATAAGGTGTACCTCACAGGTACGCCTGTGAGATACGCCTCTCCTTTACTCGGCAAACAAGGAACCACATCAAATGGACTTGCGCAGGAAAGAAGCGTATGAAGAACACTGCCAAGAACAATTGCAAAATAAAGATTTCTATGGTAGCATATACTAAAAAAAAAACAGCAGTTGTCAACCAAGGCACACGGCGCACGCGGGGTTGTGTTACTCCGCCAGCCAATCATAGAAGCAAACAAAATCGTCGTCATGCGGTCTTCTCAAAATGGCGTCGTACTTGATACCTCAGGAGCTTCTGTTGTTCTTGACGAGTCTTTTCATCGACGGAAGCTATAAGATGTGCAAGAGACATAGACAAAGTGTATAGAGTCTGAGCATTTCACTCTTCAAAAGTCTACCTGCCATGGTTGCTTAGTGGCTATGATGTTGGGCTGCGAAGCACGAGGTCGCGGGATCGAAACCCGATCCCGGCCACGGCGGTCGCATTTTCGATTGGGGCGAAATGCGAAAACGCCCATGTACTTAGATTTAGGTAGACGTTAAAGAACCCAAGGTGGTCCGGAGTCCCCCACTACGGCATGCCTCATGGTTTCGGCACGTAAAACTCCATAATTAATTAATTAAATCTTCAAAAGCCTGCGGTACAGTTCATTTCACTGCTGAGCCCGTTTCGCTCATGAAACTTCACTGCCAACTTAAGCGCAACTTGACAGTATACTGCATAGTTGCAGCGAAGCAAGCATTTTATTTCAGTTCAGTAAAGAATTAGGCATTCGCCATTCCACTATAACAGGCGAGGGAAACCGTATAAATTTACACGCTAATAATATTGTGTGTGTGTGTGTGTGTGTGTGTGTGTGTGTGTGTGTGTGTGTGTGTGTGTGTGTGTGTGTGTGTGTGTGTGTGTGTGTGTGTGTGTGTGTGTGTGTGTGTGTGTGTGTGTGTGTGTGTGTGTGTGTGTGTGTGTGTGTGTGTGTGTGTGTGTGTGTGTGTGTGTGTGTGTGTGTGGTTATCGCCTGATTCGGGTAACAGGAAAAGTGTGAAGTACGAATTATTTGCAGCCTCAGGGAGGAACAGTGGCTGGCGGTTGTGAGGGTGTGGGCAAGGCTTCACTGTAGACTTGAGTTGTATACGACTATAGCAGCGTTTTATTTTAATTAGCTCTGAAAGAATTATAGAGGAATATATATTTGCGGGACAATCATAGTTCCTCCGGATCCCTCGTTTACTGCTCTACCAAATGCCACAACCGACTGGTATTATTATTTCGGAAGTTGCGTAACGTTGCGTGGCCGCCAGTCCCGTAAAACCGTGTATAGCGCAGGACGCTGAAATTATAGACGTACTGCGCCCACCGCGGAAGGTTAAAAAAACACCTGTACATAAGCACAGCATCGAAGTGGCTACTTCAGGCGGCTCGACTGATCACTGTAGAACCCTCATTCAAAACATATGGAATTGTTCTCCACTTCCGGAGGAGTTAACTCTACTTCTTTTTTAAACAAGAAGATGCTGATCCATAAATATTTTCATAAACAACGGCTAAATTTGTTAATATTCGCTTTTTCTTCCTGTTTGGCTGCTGCCTTGGCTCTCTCTCTTAGTAGATCGCTTAATTTCTCAACTCCTTGGGATTCTTGTTTCAAGTTGCCAATTTTGCACGAATAGTGCTGTACAATTAGGGAAGAACCAGACGAGGTAACGGGTGACAGACGTATTGCTTATGGGTTTAAGAGGAAGCTTTCGCTCGGGTGCTCCTATCTAAACACATGTAAAAGGAGAATTCGTTTTTCTCGGCAACCATGGCACCAAATTTGACGAGGTTTGTTGCATTTAAAAGAGAAACTTAAAATGTAATGACTGCTGGTTTGCGATTTTTGATTAAGATTGTCAATTTATAATTTAAGAAATTGGCAAAAAGTATAAAATTTTCTGAAAACGAAACTATCAGGTTTACAACTTTCTACCTCAAAAAGGAAAAATAATATCACAATTCTGTGAATTGCATCTGATATTACATATAAAGGGGACAGTATTTAGTTGTTACACATGAATCTAAAAAAATTCAGTGATATGGAAATACAGCTTTCCCTGAACCCTTGTGCACAACGCAACAAATTGACGTAAGATATAAATTGACGTATCGGATTTGTCCGCTTTGAATGATCTAATGGATGCCGTTCATAGAACTGCGGTATCTGTTCTTCATGCAGAGCTATCACTTTGTAAACTTTGTGCGTCTATTTCTTCTTCGAACTCTCGAATTCTTGAAAATCTTTTTCACAAGATTCAGGCCATAAATGGAAATTCCGCTTCCAACAGTCACCACAATTTAACTTTTTTTCTCATATGCAACAAGCTTCATTAAAATCGGTCCAGGGGTTATCTCAAAAAAGCGTTTTCGCGTTTTACATGTACTTGAATAGGCCGCGTCAGAGTTGGGTCCGAGCTAAAGCTTCCTCTTAAGGGTTACTGCAAGGTTTGATGATGGGCGTTGTTTCGCATTATTTTATTTTCCACCTTATCTAACCCATATCGCGCGTATATGGTTCCGAGGATCTGCCACCGTCGCGGCGAGCCGTCAATCGAGGAAATAATGAAGCAAAAGGACAAGTTAAACGCAACTGGCGTTTTGTCCGGCCGCAACTCGTTTCTCGTGCATACAGGCGAGCTGACAACGAACCGAATCCCTTTCCTGGTCCCTGGATCAGTCTAAACAAAGAAGGTGGAACTAACGATGCAACAGCAATGCGCGTGACCGTTGAATAGGTGGTGACAACTGAACGCATCTCGAGTTAATCGCGCGTGCACCGAATCTATGAGAAAACTGGCCTTCACACCCCAGAAGATGCCGATAACTACCGCCATCTGAAAGGAGCGAAAAGGGCAGCAAAATGTTGACCACCAAATAGCTGTGAAGTCTCAACATTGATTTGGCGGCGCTTTAGGAATGTGTGTGCGGAGTGGTGGCTTAGGCGGGGAGGGGGGGCGGGGGGGGGGGGCTGAGTACCGTGCCTGTCTTGTTGTAACCACAGAATCCTAGTTCAAAAGCAACCCTCACTAGATCCCTCTTATCCTAGCTGCAGCTTCGTTGCGATGGCTATCCATCAGGCGGCAGCTCTCGACGCGGAAGTGCCTGTTGTGGACTTTGCTGCGGATGAGGAGCTCGCATCTGGCGCGCACGAGGGCGCCTCGACGTCCTTCTCGCCCACCGCGGACCTGAGAAGAAGGTTCCACCCCATCTGGTGCCAGCGCGCACCAACCGTCACTAAGGGCTCAGCACAAAAGTTGATTCTCTCTCTCTCTCTCCGTACAGGCGAGAAAGGTGGGTGCTAGGAGGCACCCTATAGCGCACGCCTAGCGCGTGCCCTCATCACCTTTTCTTTTCTATAGTGAATGACGTCAGCCGCGCGCGCCATCAAATCTGATGTCTTGCTCTCATTTTCCTCTTTCCCACCTGCGCTTTCTTTCTCTGCTCTTTACCCTCCTCCCAGTTCTTTAGTGAGCGCGATCGGCCAATGTCCATCTAAAGTGGGTGAAATAGCTAAAGCTACCGCTTTAGTAAGCGTCTGTGGGCTAATAATAGAGCGTAGGGTTTCTATGCTGGGGAACGTACCCTTATTCGATTCCACTTTAGAGCACGTTATCTATTAGAGAGTTTTAGAATAGGGTCCCAAAAGTTTTTTTAGGGGCCTCAAAGAAATAGCGTCGAAGCCACTGCGCATGCGCGAGACGCAAACTGTGTTTGGATTTATCGTCGGGCACGCTATTTCACTGATTTAACGGGAGCCCCAAAAGCTGCCGCAAAAGATTTGCGTCAACAAACATGGCGGCACCCAATTGGGCTCGACTCGCCAGCTAGGAGAACTGACTGCGATTATCGCTCTCTCTCAGCTAGCGTGTTATGAAGATTGATTCATTATAGACGCCGCTGATTCCGAATTCGATTGTCGATTTCATGGCTCGTTAAGCCTAACACGGCTTAGCTTGGTTGGTGAAGGCACGTAAAGTTGGTTACTAAAAACTAAGTGGAACTAATTACTTGCTACTGATAGAATAACCTCTAAATTGTAATTAAACGCGAAAACGCGAAAGTCAAATTTGCTCTTCCCAACATAAAATGGTATATTTTATTTAATTATTTCTAATAGCTTTTCTTTTACGCTGCAGTGGCGCCGTCAGCGCAAGACGATATCCGCAAACGCAAAGCCCTATTCTAAAGCCCTTCACTCCTCCGTGCCCCAACGCTACCACCAGCAAAGCTATTCTAAAGCTCTCTCTTGAAGAGGCCCGAAACGAGGTGACACAGGAACCCATAAAGCACATTTATATTTTTCACTGAAGTCAAATGGCGTAGCCGAAGCTGTACTGCTTCCAACCTCTCCAGCTGAACACCACGTAAACCTATACTATAACTTATGAATATGTGCATACATTGCTTAGAATGAGGCAAATAACATCAACTTGCTCAACGTTCAGTCGTTCCTGCAAATTCCTCCGCGGCCGGCCCTGGGGCTGTCTTGCTCGTGGAGAGGCTTGCACCACGTGTTCGCGTACACTCAAACGTAGAAGAAGAAGGAGCGTTCGGAAGCATGCTCGCCACGCGCCTCCACCGTTCCAGCGAGAGAAGCCGGGGCACCCTAGCGGGCGCCCCGCCGCTGCCGTTGCCGCCGGCCACGCCAAAATTCCGCGCGGCGAGAACAAAATTGGCCGACCATGCTGTCCACGCTGCAGCTGGTGTGCTTGGTGGCGTTCGCGCTGTACCTCCTGTACTACTACACGTACGTGGTGGGCAAGCCGTGGGTCATCTGCGGCTCGGCAAGCATGCGCACCTTCCTGCGTGTCAACTGCGGCCCGTTGATCGAGAACCACTTCTGGCCGCCCATCTGGTGCATAGGGGCAAACGCCCAGAGCCTCCTCAGCCTCGTCTGCCAGGTGCGGCGCTATATACTCTGGTCCTTGCCTTCTTCGCTGTCGGGTAGCGTAGTCTTTACAGCCGCCTTCGTACGTGCTGATTAACATGCAGTTGGATTTACACAAGAATTGGTATTGGCCTCGAGCTCCACCACTGGAAAAGCTGGCGCCACCGTCGGCGTGACGTGCTAGGAGGGATCACGTGGACATAGCGGCCGCGTCGGCTGCTTCGGGCGCGCCGAAGCGAGCTGAAAACGAGTTTAAATTCCCTCGTACGCTGCAGTCCTTATTTAGTGGCGAAATTTTCCCGCTTCGAGTGTCTCCTTTACAACGCTTCAAAGCACTACAATTGGTAGCGGCTGCCTTTGAAGGCGCGCAACGTGATAGGCTACTGCTCGGTGCCGCAGGGCCGGACGCATGTAACGGAGGCCGGTGTCAGCCTTATGCACACGTAGCCGCATGTCAAGAAGCTGCGTGAAGCTCGGCTCGCGAAACATAAAACCAGCAAACAGTCATCGGCTACAACTCGGGTATGCAGCAAGCACAGACGCGAGGAAGATTTCTGCTACGGCGCCCGGTCTGCGATGTTCTGAAAACGCGCACTGAGACGCTCGCCCGAGTCCGCTGCCCGACTAATGTCATGACGGTTTGGTCTATGAACTTGTCGATGCTATAGATACTGGCAAGTTCAGTGGAGTGGAAAGGCAGCGGTAAAAAGCACATTTAAAAAAATAACATGGTATATGGTGATGTTTGTGTTATGAATTAATGCACTGGATTACATAAAAGGAGCAGCGGGAAATTGCACGCTGAGAACACCGATAAACATGCAGTGCGACACAACTCGAGAAATAGTATTGAAAGGTCAAATAATTTAGAAGAAAAAAAAATTGAATCGTCGCGACGGCACATCACAGTCCCCAGGCGTCGAAGTCTCTACAATGCAATTATTTTTGAACATCTCTGATAGCACCCACGCAACAATGGTTGCTTGTATACTGTCAAATGCTCATATTCTGCGGCCTAAAGCTCATGGCACGGTGCGAAAACGCGTGCGCGGAGAAAGCGAAACAGTGCGCGGACAAGCATGCAGACGCGCAGTCGGTCGCTGCGAATCTGCGCGATCGCTGCATTGAGGCTTCGTTCTATTACGCTCCATTTAGTTATACAAACACTATAAGAACATATTTTACGTAGTTTTCTCTCAGCGTTTACGTACCTTTCACGCAAGAAGCCGGTTTGGGAGACTCCATCGCGGCGACCGCGCGCAGTGGCGTTCACTGTACGTATTCGGTAAAGAGATAGCGTCTGTAAACGACTGTGTGCTTTCAGTTTGCCCAAGATTATTATTTAGACAGTAAGAAACTTCTCTCGTTTCGAAAGTACTGACAGAAATGTCCGGGAGAGCTCGCGCGTGGTGTTTTCAGTGAGCGCTAACAGCAAAACCTATGAGGAGCAAGCCACGTGATCCCTCATACTGCGCCAGCGAGGCGCTTCCGATAGATGGCGACTCCGTAACTCCTCGCCGCCAATACTTGCCAAACGCGCGCGCTGCTGCTGCTTCTGCCCACCCATAATGAACGTACAGTCGCGGACAGAATATTATGGACCACGAAATCTAAGAAAAAGCTGAATATCTCCGCAACATCACAACGCAATCTGGTTTTTGCATTTTGGACCTCGACTAGAATATGCTAACAACGTTGTCGTGGGCAGTTTTACTGGTTACTGCTACAGGCTGCTCGGGAATTGAACGTTTTCAGAGATCTCGTGGCCCATTTTATTCTGTCCGCGACTGTACGTAGCAGTAATAGTTTCAAGTTGAGCTGTGGTTGAAAACAGCCCCAGGAATGGACTTGATGAAAGGAGGTCGCAAAAGCCAAGCAGCATGCAGGACATGACTACATACATATGTTGTCTTTGCAACCTCCGCGAGTCGGTTTCATCGAAGCTGAATTTCGTCAGGAAAACATCGGATGTGGGATATGTCTTGAGCACACATGCAGGCGATATTCTTGAAGCGCTACAGGCACTATTACTTGCACTTTGAAAGTCCTTATTTATAGACAGATTTCTTGAGCGGGCGTTGGAGGAGACGGAAATGTAGAGACGTATATCGCTTCTGGTACATGGCGTAACGGAATGAACAGAACGATATTATTTTCCCATAGATTAAACAGACATAATTTAGAGGAGCACGTTCTGACTTGCCGCTTTGACGTCACAGTGAATCATCTGCACGAACCTCTCCGTACACCTTAGCTCCCCGCCTTCGCCGCACTTTAGTTTGGCCTTGAAGATTCTCGCATATCGGTTAGTGCCGCAACGTGACATAAGATACGCAGCGAGTTCAATTGAAGCAAGGCGTAGTACAAGCTGTCACTAACGGACTACGGGTATAGTCATTTGGCAAAGGAGTCATGGCATGCAAGGCGCGTCTATTATTAACGTGACAGCGTTAAGGAGCTCGTGTCGCAGAAAGTCCGGTGGCGTCAGCGTCGGCGGCGTTGGCTGAGAGCGAAAATATCCAGGAAGGCAATTCATAAATGAAAACAACTTGCAAGATGGGCTGGGTGGGAATTGAACCAAGGTCTCCGGAGTGTGAGACGGAGACGCCACAACTCAGCCATGAGTTCGATGGTTCAAAGCGCGACAAAAGCGTCTCTAGTGAATGCGGTGTTGCCTTAGAAACGTGCCGTAGAAAGTTATACTGCGGTGTATATCGGTAATTATGAGCATGTAAACTATAGAAGTCGCAGTTAAACGAGTAGCGAAGTACGTTTCCGCTACATTCCTTCTGTGCTTGGCGCACACGAAGAGCCATCTTGCGGCAAACACAGAAGACCCCCTCCTCGCAATGTACGGCGCTGCCCCGACAGGTGGCGCGCCACTCACCTGCTTCTCCCCTTCGTCTCGTTTGAGCGCATTGGGGCCGTGCGGGGACCGGTGCGAGGATGCCCCAATACCCTTGCGTTTAATAAGTTTTCTCGCTCTCTCCCCTTCCAACTTCCATCGTGCGTCACTCGAACCCTCGTGTTTAGGCGACCTGGCTCCTCTTTCCGCTGACAGCGCGATTCCTAGGTGCAGCGTCCGATGCGGGACGCCTCTGACGTGATCACTGCGTCGTAGCGCGTCTGGTGGGAAAGCGTCCCCTGCGATGTGTACCGTGCTGCTGGCGAGGAGTCATGCGTCTGCGTGGTGCTCCCAAGCGAGATAGAGGACGACCCCATCGATGCGTCAGCCCCATAATCGCGTCCGCCTTCATGGCGCGTCGCGGCCCGGCTGTCCGTGCCGATCACGACGTTTGGCTCGCGTAGATCGTTTCTCCCTTCGAGACACCAAGTTCTTTGGTTCGTTCCGCTTGCTCAGGCGCACGTTTCGTCTTTGTGTGACTCAAGAGCATGCCGAGCGAATGAGTGGGCGGTGCGAACGGGGTGCGATAACGCTATCGCGTTCCACTCTTGAAGGCGAAGCTTAAGCGTCCTCCAATTTTTTTCCGTACGTCTGTCGGGAACTGCAGGATTCAGTCAGTTCTCCATGGACCAACCTGCTCGCGATGATGGCTCCGCGACGCGCGAAAGCACGCGGGCAAAAGACGTGAAATCATGGTTGACACATGTAACGTGTATAAGGAGCACCTTCGTAGTGCGCTGCAAGCTACTAACACGTACATGACACAATAATGCGGCCAATGAAAAATGTGTGACCCAGGATGCAACCTACCGTAGATGCGAGTCCCACCGGGATGAAAGACGCTTGTAGAGGCGTGGCAGAGCTGTTCTCTCGTATAGCGGACATATATTCGCGTGCTGTCGTCACTGATATAGACCAGAACACGCTAGTCTCGCACCCAGACTAACCGAACGCATACTCTCGCACCCGGGTTGTCCGGTCGACCGGCGCTATTTTGTACTGGGCTGCCAAAGTGTGTTCGCCGGCGACCAGTAGACATGGCAAGCGCCAGCTCTAGGGCTCCAAAGTGCGGAAATGTGCCCGTTCACACGGATCCAAAGTAGAAGAAGTCATCTGGGCATCATTGCGTCGTGTTTGGATGCCAAAACAACCAGCGGAAAAGGAGCAGGTTGCTTAGCGCTGTTTGCGAAGAGCACAACACACGTAGGGAATCGTGCCGGTGTGGTGTTTTCAGCCTGCGCCGATTTCCATCCGCAACGAAGAATGCCAAGCTGCGCCACCGGTGGATAGCTGCAGTGAATAGGAAGAACTACCAACCCAGTGAAAATGCACGAGTGAGTATTCGATCTGTGTATATTTTGGTGCCACGTTCAACTTTGCGCCCTACAAACGTAATACGCAGGTTTGCTCCGAGCACTTTCTCGGCAACAAGCCTACAGAGCAGAATCCCGCGCCGGTGCTTCGCCTTGGCTATAATAAAAAGGCAAGCCTTTTCGTGTTTTCATTCAGGCAGAGCTCCCGACGGTTAAGCGTAACAGTTGAGTTTGCGTTAGCGATACTTGCAGCTGGTGCACGGAATGACAATTAAGCGTGAACGACAAGTTGTAGGCCTTGCTGGTGAGCGTTATTGCTAATGAAAGTAAACCGAAGTCTGCTCGTCACGTAGCATGCGTCCACAAAAACGTAAACGACGACTACTCGTCGCCGAAGGTGTTCTTGCAGCGCACCTACCTTTACGAGCTGGTGTTGCAGGTGTCATTCGTAACGAATTCATTTGAGCCTCCTGAGCTCTAAACTGCGTGCGGGCTGTTATGCAGGGCAAAGCGCAAAATATTTCCGTTCATATGGCGAGGAAAATAAGGTGCTTAATTACTCTTGTATTTTGTAACAAAATTTTGATCGTTCTCAGTAGTTTTTTTTTACTGTTTTCTTTTCTAAGGGAGCGCCAACAATCCGATGGCCTCGCACAAGCGAAACAGGTCTGGTACCAGGTAGCTGCAGTTGGTGGGGCTAATTTCTTGGAATGCAGGTGCGGTTGTTGTCTTGTACCAAAGGGGTTCTGATGATGCAGCTTTAAGTAGGGATGGTAATTTTACGTGCCCTGTCATGGTTTGTGCAACTGTACAACACCTGCATCTGTCATGCTCGCCCTGTTATACGGGTTTTGACTGCACATGCAGTTGAACATTATAACTACTGTAGTACCTCATTTTCCAATGAGTGCAGGTTTAGCATCATATGCTGCTTGTTCGAGTGCTGTAGGCTTTTGTTCTGAATGTTGTACTCTTAAGTGGTTGCACGATACAATTGGCCTGGTGTATTTTCTATTTCATTTTGAGAGGACTTCATATCTTCGCAAAAGTGATGGCATGGGAAAGAACTACAGCCCTTCTTACTATAACATCTATTTTTGTGATGTTTTCAGTGTGCAGGTGGTGAAGGGCAGGCGTCTGCTAACCAGGCAGTCAAACGACCTCGCCAGTTGGTTGCCAAGCGCGGCCAACCCAGTAGAGACCATTACAAACAAGACCAAACTGAAAGTGCAGATGACAGTGTTCTGCGTGCTTTAATAATATATGGCACCAACACAGTGCTGTAAATTCCTTCACAGGTTACGTGCCAAAAAGCTCACAGGTGTTCTGGCATATAGCGCGCGGTTTGTACAAACATAATAGCGTACCTACCCGATGTATTCGCTTCTGCAGTCTGCACAGCACTCAGTGTGTCCATTGTGGACTTGCACGAGGTCTTGAAGTTTGATTGAATCCAGACAGCGAAAATGACAGGTTAGAAAAAACGTGAAACACGCCTTCCGCCCAGCTAAAAAGCCCAAGTTTCGCTTTCGCGCCGGGTCGCATCTCCCGGCGTGGCAGCCCAGGCCTGCTACTTCGCGGCGCTTGGGATAGATGGACCAGCGCGACCGGCGCTCATCAATATGGGGGCGCCCTTTGAATTCACGGTGTTCTGGTGTATATGTGGCGAAGAGCGAAGCGGCGAGATCTCTCGGCTCCTCGGGAAACTTTCTTTGACTCGCGGCCACATTGCACGCAGCGCTTCATGCCGCTGCTGCCTCTGCGGCGGCAGGTGTTGACGCTCTCGGACGGCGGGACGGTGGCGCTCGACTGGATCAACGAGCACTACCCGCCGCCGGTGGTGCTCTTCCTGACGGGCCTGTCCAGCGGCAGCCAGGTGTACTACCTGCGCACGCTGGTGCCCATGGTGGCGCAGATGCGTTGCCCCTGCGTGGTGCTCAACAACCGCGGCCAGGGCGGGCTGCCCCTCAACAACTACAGGCTCGTCTCCGCGCTCAGCACCGGCGACCTCGCCGAGGTATACAGCGTGCACGTTACACAACAGGGGCGCCTCGGGAAGCGTGCGACACACTCTGGGCAATGTCGCGTGTAACAATACACGGCCGCATATATCGATCAGTCGAGTCAGTGTGATACGTACCATTACCGTACTTGCAAAACCAGGTAAATAACCTTGGGCCCTATAATAACCTGTATCCCAAGAAACAGCTGGTCTATATTATTAATGCAACAGGTCACTGCATGACCAATTCCAAAAAACTAAACTGAACGTTAAGTTCTTCTGTCGTTCGATTATTGATGTTTTTACCTGACCAGACGGTGTTCGACAGAATTCTTGAGTATTAATTACAGCCGGTAGTTGTAATATAAACTGATGCGATGAATTGATGCTGATGGTGTGATGAATTGTTGGTTTGAAGTGGTTCCAACAGGCTTAAATAGTGTTTTGGACACTACCCGGATCCAATTAAATGTTTTGACTAGCGTTACCGTTCAGGATACTACAGTTTCTGGTTTACGACCTTCATTAAGGTCGGCGAATTGAGCTAGAAAACTGGACATGAGTAATTCATCCGGCTTTTGCGCGGTCCAAGCGGTTCGAGATTACACTCCGACAAGCTAAAGATGGCTTGTCTTTGTTCCGAACTGAGAGCTTCCACGCCAACCGGGTGCACGCGAAGACCTAACTTAATTGCGAAGCCGCGAATCTTTCATTCGTTGTATATATATATATATATATATATATATATATATATATATATATATATATATATATATTACTACGAAACAGCCACCACAGTGTGGCCGCACTGAAGAGGAGGAAGACGACGTGGACCCGTTGATATAGCGTCGCCATTTTGGCCTTCCGTTAGCTTCCGCTATTGTATATAGCATTGGGCTACAGCTACACGTAACAATATATATATATATATATATATATATATATATATATATATATATATATATATATATATATATATATATATATATATATATATATATATATATATATATATATATATATATATATATATATATATATATATATATACATCGTACATAGACGGTGTCGGGCTGAACGAGTTAATTAGTGGAATGAGCAGTCTGTGCATGCAAGTGGGTTTAAGCTTCATAGCCGATTGCTCCTTGAGCGTTGCACGCAGCACACGTGCGACGTGCGAGTGCTCACGGCTACAGGCGCATCGCAGGTGGTGGCGGCAGTGCGCCGTCGCTTCCAGGGCGGCGCCGTGCTGGCCGTCGGCTACTCGATGGGCGGCATGCTGCTCAGCCACTACCTGCTGCAGGCCGGCGACGCGGCGCAGATCGACGCCGGCCTGTCCATATCGGCGCCTTTCCACCTGCGCACCAGCTACGAAAACCTGATGAGCTGGTCCTCGACATTCCTCGTCAACTTGTACCTCGCCCACTGCCTCATGAGCCTCGTCAAGAGCAACGCCGACGTCATGGGCGCCACCGTAAGTATACGTACACCCGGCCACAGAAGTTTACGGACCACGGGATCTCAGAAAACGTTTCATTCCAAAGCAGCCTGTAGCAATAGCCAGTAGAACTGTATACGACAATGTAGTTAGCATACTATAGTCGCGGCCTGAAATGCCAATACCAGGCTGCGCTGCGAGGTTGCGGAAATATTCAGCTTTTTCTCACATTTCATGGTCCGTAATATTTTGTGGCCGGGTGTACAGTGCGTGCAGGGTGTTGCAGCGCGAACACTTAAAAACAAATTATTTTTTGGCTTGCCTGTGGCAGATCGCAGAATTCTAGTCCATGCGCTGGTCTACTCGAAGAGGCGGACATTGCTTGCAAAAAGAAAATTATACACATAGTCCTCTAATTAATAAAAATTTGGTAGTTCATTTTTTTTACTAATTACCCTATGGCACATATTGCAAGTTACAAATTCTAGCGGGTGCGACTGCAAGGCACATCTACTTGAACAGATCGAATTGTGTGGATGACACCATTTACGTGCTATGCGCCGCCAAACTTGAGGTAAAAATGCAATAAATATTTCGAAACTAGAGTCATCTTGAGAATTCGTTCCAAGTGGATCCGCCTCGTGAACTCCCTGGCTAGAATTGTAAATTACATTACGTGCCATAAGGGAATTGATCAAAAACTTATTTAGTCAATTTTTGTTAATTCGTTGATTATGCATTTCAATTTCTTGTACAAAATGTCCTTGTACAATTAATTCGAGTAGACCAGCCCACGGACTAGAATTGTGTAATCTGCCACAGCCAACTTTCAAAAAAAATTTTGAAACTATTCGCTGAAACACCTGGTACACAGGGTGTCTCACGTGACTTGAACCAATGATTTATAAAAAGTGGTTAGCCGCACCTGAATGAAACCGACGGCATGTGGTTTGCCGTCTTGTGGCGTTCCTTGGAGTATATTTTATATTCCGCTTGATTGGTCAATTACGTAGATGAATTTTGCAATTTTTTTTAATATGGCCAAGTGCGTTGCGTTGTAGAGGGAACTCAGAAACGACCGATGCAATTTTTGGTTGCGGCGTACATGCTGCGTGGTGATTTTTTTTTTCGGCGTTTAAAGAAAGCCCGCAAAATATGAAATAAAACCACGTGACTGCGCCCATGCGCTATCGTATTGCAGCGCACACTTGCGACGCTCGAAACACACTTGGCCCTAAGGTAAATATTAAATATTGTGCCTAATTGGCCTTAGTTAATTGACTAATTAAGCGGAATATACAAATTATCTAAAGAACGTCACATGACGGTAAACCATATGTAGTAGGTTTCATTCAGCTGCGGTTAACCACTTTCTTTTTTAATATCGTTGGTTCAAGTTGCGTGAAACACCCTGTACAGTGCTTCTTAGAATTATACTTTTTGTTCGGCTAACCGGTGAAACATACAGCTACGAGAATAGAGGCACAAATTAACACAGTGATGTACAGATGTAGTATAGACGGCACGAGTGCCACCACGAACTGTCTTATTGGATCTACAAATGCGTGAGCACAAATGTTTGGTACAACAGATGGCTCGGCTTTGCGCTTCTTTCCAGGCATCGTGTGCAGTATAGAGAGGCGAATCTTGAAGGCCGAATAAAGCGGTTACGATTGATTGATTATCCTATTCTATAATTAGTGAAGGAAGGGTAAAACTGCGCAAAAAAAAAGGCGAGGACAAGCGCAAGGAACACACAACACACCACGAGCGCAGTATTTCTTTTTTTTTTGCGCAGTCTTAATTTTTTTTTTTTTCGAGCATGAACCAACTAGCCCTCCAAGAACGTCCTACTATAATTAGCGCCCATCTAGCTGATAGTGTTTGTCTCGAAATCGATCGCCAGAATGTCTCAGCGGCGTGCGGCATTGCAGTGGGGTAGGGAAGTAACCCGTATCCCTCCACTATAGCGCCACAACTGCATCGCGGTCCATCTGGACCCGTCTGGATCGCGATGGCGCAGTGGTTACGACGTTCACCTGTCAAGCGTGTGAGGGGTCGGCGGGTACGATCACCGGCCGCGGCTGCAGCCGCATTGCGGCGGGGCCGAATGCAATTTAACCGACCGTGTTTGCACGCGTCAATACGTTGCGCGAGTGGTAAAGCTGCACGTAAGTGTTAATTGAAGATAGCAAAGAAACGAACAAAACTTGCCTCGCTCACAGTATCGATGCCCTATATTTTCATTCTGCCCTATAGCTATGGAGAACAATTCTATTGGAATCTATAAAATCTATTTCAGCGCGCGTATAACAACGTTACCTTTCTAATTAAACGAAAGAGCCTTTATAGCTTTCGTTCAAATAAATTTGTTGCGGTAAAATTTGATTTTTTTTTTCTTTCTGGAGGGAACTTCGACGAAGGCTCTGAATAGTAGCTCCATTTAAACTTTGTTGAAATCAGGCGATTAGTAGCTTGTTATAAAACGATAATAGTCTATTCAACACGATGTATTTTGACATCCTATTGACAACAATCAATAAAGAAATGAAACTCAACAGAATTCTTTTTTACTACATAGAGACTCGATGAAAGCTTAATACGCATGGTTCCAAACTGAACAATCTATATCCAACAATCCAAAATGAAAGATACAGGATCCCACACATTACCTGTTTTTCCTGTATATCATATAATGTTATTGGATATAGAAGTTATGAGGAATACGTTTCTTCTTTTTTTTTTCCACCATACTTATTGGATTGTATGGGTTGGGCGAACGTTAGAAAATCTTGAGGAGTTAAAACTAATCCGCAGTCATCGGTTCACATTACCTGCATTCCATTGCCCCTGTCGTGGCAAGAAAAAGTTTATTGAATCCTGAATGGTGTCTAAATGGTGTCCTAAATTAAGAAGTTTGCAGGGACAACATGGCCACAATTAGTACATGACCGGGATAGTTGGAGAAGTATGGGAGAGGCCTTTGCCCTGCTGTGGGTGTAACCAGGCTGATGATGATGATGATGAAATGGTGTCTACGGTGATGCCTACGGGTGGCGCCCCTATTCCAGGGCCCCACTGGCTTCTGCGTCTCGCCGAGCCTGGTCGAGGGTCGCCAGCTGGCTTCCTAAGTCCAGTTCGGTGATTCGCGCTTCCCACGACCAGTTAGCGAGTGAGTGCGTGATTAGCGGCGAGACGGCGTGTGCCGGGCGCCTCGGGCCTTCCTATGTGATGTGCTGGATTGTCGGTGTGTCTTCACACCACGGACATTTGTCCTTGTGTCTGTCGGGGTACATATTGTGTAGCCTGTGCAAGTGACGGAAGGTGTTCGTCTGTAGTCGGCGCCAGCCCGTCGCCTGCCCCTTGTTGAGCTTGGGATGGGGAGGAGCCTTTCGTTCGACCTCCGATTCATTGTATCTCTGGTGTTTCTCGTGGCGCGCCGGGTGTGCGCGCGTGTGTGTGTGTGTGTGTGTGTGTGTGTGTGTGTGTGTGTGTGTGTGTGTGTGCGTGTGTGTGTGTGTGTGTGTGTGTGTGTGTGTGTGTGTGTGTGTGTGTGTGTGTGTGTGTGTGTGTGTGTGTGTGTGTGTGTGTGTGTGTGTGTGTGTGTGTGTGTGTGTGTGTGTGTGTGTGTGTGTGTGTGTGTGTGTGTGTGTGTGTGTGTGTGTGTGTGTGTGTGTGTGTGTGTGTGTGTGTGTGTGTGTGTGTGTGTGTGTGTGTGTGTGTGTGTGTGTGTGTGTGTGTGTGTGTGTGTGTGTGTGTGTGTGTGTGTGTGTGTGTGTTATCACTTTCTCTCTCCTCGGCAACGTCCTCTTTCATAGAACCTGCGTTGGTTTGGGACGTAAAACCATATATCAATGAGTCACAGCCCTTTCAGGAATTTGCTTCTGCGCCATAAAACCCTACGTAACTTCCAGGAGTAAAACAAGTTTATTGACGGCCGGCAGAGTTCCTGCAGGCCCTGTTCACGACGTTTAGGCTGCCGTTTTATGAATTTGTGGAAAGACCTTACTGAACTTGATACGCAATACGCATTTATTTGTACATGCAGTCAGTAACCGTGCTGACTGGTTCTTTGCTGTAGGTGCTGCATCTCAAGTACAGTTAAGGCTGTTACGGTTATGGAATTATATTGACAAAGCAAGCAATGCAGGCATGGCAGGCCACGTAGTCATGCAATACCGCAACGAATAATTAATGCACAACGCTTAACCCTGTCGAAATCAAGTACCTTCTACCTTCTCCGGAGAAGTGATTAGCACAGATTCTTTATTTAAATAAATAAATTTATTCGGCAACTCACCGTGTATTGTTCCATCTGTAGCTCTAAACACCTTTACACAAGACAAGCATTTCGGACAGCAGAGTCGTTTCTGCACGAAAACATCGATAAAAGGAAAGCCCGTGTCCAAGTTCCCTGTAAATGCAGTTTATGGCTTCTCAGACAAGACATGCACCCGCGCAGAAATCCATGTACGCGGTATATGGTTACTTCAAGGACCCTTAGACACCAGAAATGTTTGAATAGAAAGATTGAAGCTCACACTGAGAAGAGGCTTGGTAACGTTCTCACACCAACTTATGTAACGTCATGCATGTTGACAGCGCCTCTTTGGGCCACACAAACTTCATCAGCGTTGTATGGTCAAATGTGTTCGGAAAGGGAGCAGAGACTTAACCTGACGACACATCGGTAACCGATTGCTGCATAAAAACTCCACCGTTTTGTGTGAACACTAAATAAATAAATAAATAAATAAATAAATAAATAAATAAATAAATAAGGCCCTTCACTATCTCCGTTAGTAAGCAATTTGCAACAAAAAATGAGAATTACTTGGAAACGCTGCACCAGTCTTTTCTGATATAGTGTTTCTCTTTAGAGATTCTAAGTGCTAAAATAAGGCCATGTACTGCAGAGAACCGAAATTTTATTTCGGTTCTCTGCAGATATTGAAATTTTGTTAAGATAGAACGTTACCTGTTATTTAATACCCGCCGCGGTGGTTTAGCGGTTATGGTGTTACGCTGCTAAGCACGATCGAAGTCGCGGGGTGGAAACCCCACCGCGGCGACCGCATTTCGATGGGGGCGAAAGGCAAGAACGCCCGTGACCCGTGCATTGGGGGGGAGGGGAGGGGGCACGTTAAAGCGTTAAAGCAGGGCACCCGCTACGGCGTTCCTCATAATCAAATCGCGGTTTTGGCACGTAAAACCCCGGAATTCGTTCATTCAATGGAGCGTGGCTTAAAGGGACACTAAAGTGAAAAATGAGTTCTTCTGCATCAGTAAATTACCGTTCTACAACGCCGAAAACACCACTCTTACAACGATAAGACGTTTGGTAAGCCAGAAAAAGCGCAAGAACGAAATACGGGTGGCGACGCCTACTTAAGCTCCTGCACCTGGGGGTTGTGACGTCTTGGATTGTGATGGCATCTTCTAGGGCCTACTAATTATGCATAGCGGTACAGATTGACTACATTATCTTCTAAAGGAACCAAATATTAAACATGGCAAGTTTCGGAAACCTTTATTCAGCCAATGCGGCCCAAATGCGAAAACATACTTTGGGATCCCTGACGTCACGCTGACGTACCGGCGCTGGGGTTCTGGCGCGAAATTCAAATACTGATATTTTGACCTTCATTTTCTCATCTAATAAACTATTTTTTTGAAATGACTGCCTGCAGGGTTCTCAAACAATGCTTCATTAGTCTAAACTGACTTATTGTTTCGCTTTAGTGTCCCTTTAAGCACTCTGTTAGAGGAAACACAGGCCCGGCGTTTATTCCGCCGTGCCTTCAATGGCCCGCGCGTGTGAGAGATAACCAAGACCAAATGTGTGCAGGACGTGATCGACGTGAACCGGCTGCTGCAGTGCCGCACGCTCTACGACTTCGACAACCGCTACACGGCGCCGGTGTTCGGATTTCGGGACGCCATGGAGTTCTACGAGTTCGCCAGCCTCAATGTGAGCCTACTCAGCTGTATCTATATGCTGCATATATACGTGATTGCACCCGCAGTTATTAACAACACCGCGGCAGCACATTTATTCACATATGCAGTAATGCGCAATGTGCACGTAGTAAACACCACGTTAGCACTGAGCCACTGATGAATGTACGAATTCGTACAAGCTCGAAAGTATTGTAAAATATATATAGCTATTTAACTCTTGAATCGGGTCAGCCTTGTGGTGTACTACACATACCATCGGTGCAGATATCTATTTGTAAGTTCATGCAAATCGTGCTGTTCCCTCTTTTGTTCTGCACCATACTTATGCAGAGCGCGAGGTTGCAAGTTCAACCACTGATCGCATTCCCACTATAGCCAAGATGGGAAAACGTTCGTTTAAGTATAAAATTAGATGCACGTAAATAACAATTACGTGATCGAAAGCTATCCTGCGCCTCACACTACGGCCGATCCCTTGCCCTTGTGCTGCTTTGATCGAGGCGTTAAGCCTAATCAATCAATGAAACAACCAAATAATAAATAAATTACTCAACCAATCAAATCCACCCAGCTAATTCCCCTCTGTTCGAAGTTCTGTTGACAACAGCATCGTGGTAGCGGATCAACCGACAAAAGCAATTCCTTTGCGCTAGCGGCGACGTTACTTTTCCGATAGCCAAGGCCAATGTTGCAGGCGCGTGAAATGGAACGACGCCAAAGGCAGCGCAGAAATTGGCTCGGAACAACATAAACCCATTACCGGTTGTCCCACCTAACTTCAGCCAAACATTAAAAATATATCAATGCCACGTAGCTGGAGAGAACCAAGCTAAAGTTGTTTGCCGTCGCTTGGAGATACTCAGATTAATTTTCGCATTCCACCTTCCTACATAATTAGCCTTAATTAATTAATCAGCTTCTAAAATATTATAATTAGATGAAAGGTGTCCACGAGAAAATTGCAGAGCAACAAGAAAAACTTCTGATCCAGAGTTTGATTGCTCAATACGTGGCACATAAACGTTGTTCCAGGCATATGAAGAGAAGCCCGTAAACACACGAAAAAAAAAAAAAAACACCCGCCGTGGTTGCTCAGTGGCTATGGTGTTGGGCTGCTGAGCACGAGGTCGCGGGATCGAATCCCGGCCACGGCGGCCGCATTTCGATGGGGGCGAAATGCGAAAACACCCGTGTGCTTAGATTTAGGTGCACGTTAAAGAACCCCAGGTGGTCAAAATTTCCGGAGTCCTCCACTACGGCGTGCCTCATAATCAGAAAGTGGTTTTGGCACGTAAAACCCCAAATATTGTATTGTATTGTATAAACACACGAAAAATTGCCGCGCAACTGGCCGCTCGCGTCAGTTTTATGTACCACGTATTGGGCAACAAAAATGTGAATCGGAAAGCCTTTCTAGGCTCATGGTGAAGTTTGTGTCAGCAGACCTGACCGCAGAAGTGTCCGCCGAAGCGTCATCACGCTATATGAAGACAGATTAAAGACATTAAAGAATGAAAAATGATTGCTAGTGACAGTTAGTGGTAGAGGTTAATAATGACTAGTAATAACTAATAATGACTACTGATTACTTGTAATGACTGCTAATGACTCCGAAAGACCAATATGTCAACGACCGCTTGTAATGACCACAATTGATTAGAAATTACTTGAAATATGTCTAATAATGAGTATTAATTACTAAAATGACTACTAATTACCTGTAATGACTACTAATGACTACGAAATGACCATTATGTCTAACGACAACTTGTAACGACAATTGATTAGAAATGACTAATAATGACTGTAATGACAACTAATGACTACGAAATGATCAATATGTCTAACAACGAATTGTAACGACTACAATTGATTAGAAATGACTAAAAATGCTTATTAATGACTACTAATCACTAATAATGACTGGAACGACTTGTAATGACTACTGATGACTATGATATGACCACCATCTCTAACGACGGCTCGTAATGACCACAATAAATTACAAATGACTAAAAATGCTTACTAGTGAGCAGTAATGAATAATAATGACTTGTAATGGCTTGTAATTACTACGAAATTACGAATATGTCTAACGACAACTTGTAACCACTATAATTAACTATAAATGACTAAACATGCTTAGTAATGATCAGTAATGACTAATAACGACTAAAATGACTTGTAATGATTACTAATAACTAGGAAATGACAAATATGTCTAAGGACGAATTGTAATGACTGCAATTTATTACAAATGACTAAATATGCTTACTAATGAGCAGTAATGACTAATAATTACTGATATTACTTGTAATGGCAAGTAAACAGAAATATGTAAGAATGTGTAATATAAGGAAACAGGAATAGATTAAGAGAAATGAGTAAAGAGAAAAAGGCAAACATAAGAAGGAAAAGAAAAGAAGTAAGACAAAGAAAGAAACAGATGGAACGGAGAAAGAAGAAATGGGCGAGAGAAGAAGAAAAGAGAAAGACAAATGAGAGAAAGAAGAAAGAAGAGAAGGAGAAGAGGCAAAGAGAAAGAGGTGAATGATAAGAGAAGGAAGAGTAGGCTTTCGCCGTTCACCTCCTATGAGAGATCTTAAGAGACCCTGTAATTTTTTCATGTTGCTCTACAACTTTCGTGTTGACACTTTTCATATTTCAGAAGATTAATTTAGACTTACTATGTAATTAGGCGGCATGAAGAAAACAGTCAGAGTCTGAACCTTCTGTCCAGCTACGTGGCGTTTGCAGATTTTTAAGGTTTGGCTCAAGCTACGTGGACAACTGGTATATAGGTTTTGTCTTTCTAGCAAGACACTCTGGGGCCGGATTTTGTGACGTCATTATTTCGTTGCTCTCGTCTTCTGTCATTGGTTGCACGCCTCCGCGCCGCTGTTATCGCAGGAATCAGTCACTTTTCGTTACGGACGATATGACTATATAATAATGTCATCAAACTTGAAAATATTCACTAAATAGATCTTTTTCAGGGATCCTTTCGTTTCTGCGTGACGTGACGTCCAGCTCAACGCTTCAGATGGAGCAATGGTCATCTTTCCTGTTGGCTGTCTCATCCCATCTGACGCGCACTGAAAATTATGTTCCTCAAAGTGATCGATCGAATAGGGATCTTTTAAAGCAGTATAACTTACAACCATCAAATCAAATTGACAAGGCATCAAGTCATCGTTGTCCCTCCCTTCCTTAGAATCGCGCATAACCACAGCCCTCCTTTTCTTCTTAGAGAGGAGCTCTATAGGCGCCCGTTCCTGCAACGAGAGTCGGCGTAACCGTGCGAACGAGCACAGCGAAGGATGTAAGAGCGAACGCGGAGCGCAGTGGGGGATGAAACACGCGACGAGGAAAGCGGAGAAGGAGGGCGCGACGGAACCATGAGGCGGAAAGCGGAGGAGGAGGGTGTGGCGAACCATGAGAAGAAAAGCGTACATGGTGCAACGACGATGGCTACGAGATGGCGCCAGAGTCGCGCCCGTCGTTTGGGAGGTCTGTCTGCGGCGACTGCTGTGGATAGCGCCTACGCGTCACTCACGCGCTGTCTCTTGAGATTTCCAGATTAGCGAGACAGTCGCGCCACACTTCGGTCCATTTGCAACGTGCCGCGCGAGACGGATTGTCTGCGTCGGCCAATATATCTCGAAATGAAAACACGTATAGTTTCGCATTAGGGAGTATCGTAATCGCCTGTGAATTTTTTTTTCATATCTTTCAGCGATCGTGCAACCACTCTCTCCCTTTCCAAACCCTCTTGCACATCGCGTCGTTTGCATAAGTGTAACATTACACTACTTTTTGGCCGCAACCTCGCCTTCAATTCATCTGCCTTACCGCACGTCATGGAACTGTGAAACCGTCTTCCCGGTGTTTGCATTCGTGATTGTGAGGAGCTTGGAAATTAACATCTATTTATGAATAACCGACTACCTTGCTCGTTAGTATTTTGTCGCTTTTGTTTCACTGAGTATTGTACAACGTGCTCAGTGCTTTCCGTTCTTTTCATTCTACTTAACATATGTTTGCGAGTGCCTTGTTCATTAGCATTTCTGATTTTGTTGCGTTAAATACGGTGTAATAAGTACTCTTGTACATTCTGTAAGTATACATCGCATCACCCCTCACCTACTACTTCAACCATATAGCCTGTGAGGTGTGTAAATAAATAAATATATGAATTGCCGAATCTCAGCCACGGCGCCCGCATTTCTATATATGGGGGCGAAATGCGAAAACACCCGTGTACTTAGATTTAGGTGCACGTAAAAGAACCCCACGTCATGCAAAATATTCCGGAGCCCCCCACTACGGCGTGCTTCATAATCAAAAAGTGGTTTTGGCACGTAAAACCCCATAGTTCATCAAACATTTTAAATGACCGGGCTAGTTGGTAATGATTCATTATGAGGATGATAGCGCGAGTCATGACAAGGACAACTGGAAGGAGGGCCCGACCTGTTTCCTTCTATCCTTTTGTATCCTCGTCTTCTCTTGCGCAATCGCCCCGTAACGCATTTTCGCCTCCCCTCAGACCGCGCGCATGCGCGCACATTTTCACGCGCGCAGGGCAAGCTGTCGACGGTGCGGCGCCCGTTGCTCTACCTGGTGGCGGCCGACGACGTCTTCGGCTCGCTGAAGACGCTGCCGGCGGCCGAAATCGAGCAGTCTCCCTGGCTGTCCGCGATCGTCACCCCGCGCGGCGGCCACTTGGGCTTCGTCGACGGCTGGCTGTGGCCCCGACCGCCCTTCTACTCGGAGCGCGTCGCGGCCGCGTACGTGCGCGGCCTGCTGGCACTCGCCAGGGGTCCCCTGGGACTGAAGGCGCTGCACGCGCTCGTCGACAGCGCCGTTCACTCGAGCTCGCTGTTCCAGCCGGCCAGAGAGAAGCTGATGGCGACGTCCATTATGCCGCGACCGGAGGACGACGAGGTCGCCGTTGCGGCGACGCCGTCGCGGCGACGCCGTCAGGCGAGAACAAACGCAACCAAGATATTGTGCGAACAATGATGACCGTGTGACGCGATCCTGGACGATGCCTCGACCACCGCGGCGGCGCTTGCACGACCCGGACCTGGCGTATATACCGCCAATGCTGCGCCGCAACAACTCGTGTTGAATGTGGAAACGACATGCAGGTCCGAGGCTTCGCTCGGTTGATTAGAATATGCCACGCTCATTGAGAATTAAATCGATCGAAATTGGGTACTGGCGCAGCGCTAAGTGTTTATTGGAGTCTCACTCTATTGCCAGTGCCTTGGTAACAGAAGAGCAACGCACTCTGCTGTGGGCTAATTCATGCAGCTCAATTGGATTATCCGAACGACGCATGGTTGTTCCGCTATATCAAGTCACCCGTTTATAGCACTTTTCAAAGTATATTTGTACCGGATGCTTCCGGCGTAAGTATCGTAAGAACTCCTTATGTATAGTGTGGCAGTACAAAAGGCAGTTTTCTCGATACACTTTTTCATGCACGGCAGCAAAAGTCGGCAGCAAAGTGTGCGGCGGCGGCAAACGAGCTATAGTGAACTAAAATTAATAGCTCACTCTTGATCGCTTAGTACGCGGCGCACAATTAAGTTACAGTCGCAGAAGTGAGCGGCTCGCGTGCTCAACACATGGTCATTTCGCCGACACCGTGATTTCCCAATGGCGAGATATCTCGATACCAGGAAATCGAATATTTCGAAATATACGTCCCCGCCAGTTCATGGATCTCTTTCCCCGCCAGTTCATGGCGGGGACAGAGATCCCCGCCCGAAGTTTACGGAATAAAATGAAGGCTGCGAATTCCGCGGCGTTTTTGGTTGCAAGTGGCTGATAAGCGATAGCGATATCCACGGTCCAGTTTTCGTTCAGCTCACTCATTTGAACCACGGACGGCCATGTCTAAGTCATGTGCCAGTCTGAACGTCTATCGAGCAGTCGTCCAGCGAATGCGAGGTCCACTGCGATTTGCTCTATAATTGAGTGACTCAGTGATTGAACCCGCGTGGCCGAAACGTTTTCCCTTACATTCAAATATTACACGGAAGCGACGGCGTCTCCACACACATTTAGTCAGTCTGTTTGTTTTGCAGCGTCATCAAATATTTCATAATGGTTTGCCGAAAGAGCGCCCGTGCGCTAGTTGCTAAACCTCGTTGAGAGCAGACATTTCGTTCTAAGCTGGAATTTCATGACGAGTACCCTCTACACCCTTGTATAAGTGATAAGATGTAACAAAATACTCTGGGGAAAAAAGCGGACGTGAAAAATGTGATCCTTTTTCAAATTTGACGAAGTTAAATAAACACTTCAACGTGCTTTTCGTCTTGTGTTCCTTTTAACAAGCAGCCCACGTAAGCATCGTCTATGCCATCGTAACGACTATGCTACTAGTAGCGACTATGCCATCACGTAGCCATAACTAAGCTACGCAGTGGTTTATACATACCCACCTAACACCCCTCAGGAGAAGCCACACACTGCCGTAATTTTTTTTTCTCGAAATACCCCCCCCCCTTCCTCTCCCCCTTCTATTTTCCCCTGCATTCGAGGTAGCATTGCCAAATGCCGGATAGGCAGCATAGACATAAAGACAGACAAAAAACAAAAGGATCTCTTCGGGCGAGTTCATTGAGCAATGCTTCACCACCTCGCCTAGCAAGCAAGTCTTCAAAGAAAGATGTGAGCGACGGTCGTCTAAAAATAGCGTGCAGCTCTTCGTAAGAAGAGCTCCCATAAAGCTTGCCAGACAAAGAAAAGTTCGACGACCTTGACCTTCGCTTATGCTTTTCAGAAACGTTTCCATGTTAGCAGGCCTGGAGAGTATGCGCGCTGTCGGGTAGGGCAATGGGCCACTAAAGGACAATAATGGAGGTCGGCGCGCCAATGTTTACCCGTGTGTAGTGTGTCTTGAACCGCACAATTGTTGCGGATGCTCTAACTCCTTCACAGAGGAAGATACCTGTGGTCATCTAGGCGCAAGTAGATTTTAGGAAGTGCATGATGATGATGAAAAACGTTTATTTTCTCTATTTTGCAGTGATTTTTGCGGCATCAGATGGAGTCTTCCATCTTCTCTCCAGGGTCGGTTCCCCTAGTCCAGGGCTCCGCTGAGGGTAGCTGCCCTGCGTGCACGCCTTACTAGTCCTTGTTGGACTTTCAGGATGTCGCTGGATAGCATCCTCTCCCACTGTTCCGCACTCGGGTTTTTTATTATGGCTAGCCCTTCTGTTTTCTGGCAAGCCCATGTGGTATGATATAGGGTTGGTTTGTCTCCACACCATGGGCACTTGCTCTCGTACTGCGTGGGGTAGATCTTGCTGAGCATGTTTAGGCACGGGAATGTTCCCGTTTGTAGCTGTCGCCATGCTACGGCGTCTTCTCTGTTTAGTTGTTTGTGAGGGGGTGGGTATTTTCGTCTGATGCCTCTGTAGTAATTGAGTATCTCTGAATAGCTTTGGGCTACCGGCTCGGGTTCCTCAGTGGGGTCGGGAATGTTGGATGCTCGGTTTGTTGCGTGCCCTCGAGCTATCCTATCGGCCTCCTGATTTCCCGTAATGTCGGTATGTCCCGGCACCCAAACTATCGTGTGTTTGGCCTGGTTGTTGACGGTTTTGCCACTTGAGCGGAGGATGCGGAGCGCGCTGTGGCTGATTCTGCCGTTTAGGTAGTTGCGGCATGCTGCTTGTGAATCTGTGAGTATGGTTAAGGACCTGTTGCATCGGTAGCCCTCCGCTGCCGCTAGAGCCACGGCTGCCTCTTCGGCCTCAACTACCGTACAGTTCCGAATTGATGCGCTGGTGATTTCTTTTAAGTCCGAGTTGATCACCGTTGCGACTTTGCTTTTCTTGTGGTTTTTGTCCTGAGTGTAGGTAGCGGCGTCTACGTACACTGTGTCATGTCTAGTTGCCAGTGTTCTTTGTACATACTCTGCCCTTGCTTGTCTTCGTGCCATGTGTAGGTTCGGGTCCATATTGCTGGGTATCGGTGCTACTTTGATGGTGTTTCTGTATTCGTCCGGTATCGTCTCCGTGCTTTGTGTCTCCTTTATGGTAGCTTCACCGCCGTATCTACTCAGGAGTCTTCTGCCCGTTGCCGATAGCCTTAGTCTTTGCATTTGCGCGATTATCTGCGCTTCTTGGAGCTCCTCGAGACTGTTGTGTAGCCCCAGGGCCAGGAGTTTCTCGGTCGATGTTGACTGTGGTAGGTGGAGCGCCGTCTTGAGGGCTTTCCTCAGGATTGCGTCCGCTTGTTGCATTTCGTGCTTCGTACAGTGGTAGTACGGGAGGCTATACGTCACTCTACTGACCACCAGGCTTCTGACCAGTTTGAGTGTGTCTGCTTCCTTCATGCCGTGTCTTTTCCGTGAGACCCGCGTTATCATGCGGGCCACTTGGTTGGCTGCATTTTTAAGTAGTGTTAGGGTGTGGGTACATCGTTGGTTCGATTGTATCCACATTCCTAATATCCTGATGAGCGTCTTCTCCGGGATTGGCTGTCCCTCGAGGTGGATGTTCAACTTCATGTTTACTTCCTCTGGGACGGTGCGATTCTTCTTGCCTCGCCATACTCTTAGGAGCTCGGACTTCTCCGTTGAGCAGGCTAGGCCTCTTGCCTTGACATATTTCTCTACGCATGTCGCAGCTTCTTGTAATCTTTCTTCCTTTTCCCTGAGTGAGCCTTTGGTGACCCATACAGTGATATCGTCGGCGTATATGGCGTGGCGTACGCCGTCGATTTGGTCTAGTTGTTGGGCCAGTCCAATCATAGCAACATTGAACAGGATGGGTGAGATGACCGATCCCTGCGGTGTGCCTTTGTTTGGGGTGGTGAACTTTTCGGATCTCAGCTCGCCCAGGCCGATTGTTGCTGTTCTGTTGGACAAAAATGCCTTGACGTAGCTGTGTATTTTCATGCCGCAATTTAGGTTATCTAGTCCTGTCAGGATGGCTTCGTGGCTTACGTTGTCAAAGGCGCCTTTGACGTCCAGTGCCATGATGATGTGCTCTCCGTTGAGCGGGATATTGCTCAGTACCTCTTCTCTGATTTGCAGCAGTACATCTTGGGTCGAGAGCCTGGCTCTGAAACCAAACATGCTGTGGGGGTACAGGAAGTGCAGCTGCCGGTCTAAATTCGAAAAAAGTGTGATGTGTTAGCAGAAAGAAGAAAAAAAACGGCAAACAAATTAAGTGACCATGGAACTAATCGACTAAATTAAGGTATCCGGGTGCTTTTACATGCAGAACCCACGATTTGATTATGAGGCCACGTGGTGCCGGATTAATTCTGACCACCTGGGTCTTGTATCCTCAACAGTGGCGCATACCCACTATGGGGGATTGGCCAAGAAGCAGGCGGTTTTCCGTATGCTTAGAAGTAAAGTGAAACTAGGTTTGAATAGTGGGTCGTGGGACGATAGAACTGTAATTTAGAAGTGTAATGAAAATATTGTTTAGAATTTTTATAAAATAAGTTAACGTAATGAAATGAAATAATAGAAATTATTGATAATCTTAGAAATTCAGCAAGGTACTGTTTTTGTTTGTCTATTAAAATTGTAAACTGCAAGAAAAGCATCCCTGTGGCTGGATCCCAGTGAAGTCGCCCCAGAAGAATGGATGGCGAGCTTAGCGATAGTACAAGTTTGGTAACTGAATATTATATAGAAGACTATATAAGAACAGTTTTCTTTGTCTTAGGAAGCGGCGGCACGAGAGAAAATAATGTTCGATAGTTTCAGGTGCACTGCAAAAAGAACATAGAGGGGACATAGCGAGACCAGACCTGTGTAAGTAAAATTTTTAACGTGCACCCAACGCATGGAGCACGAGCATTTCTTTCATTCCACCTCCATCGCAATGCGGCCGCCGCAGCCGGGATCGAACGCCCGACCTCAGTAGCGCAACGCCATAGCCACTGGGCTACCGCGGTGGGTGGGAAATAATCGAAGCCCGTAGAATATCAATATTGACAGAGAAATGTGTTACTGCGCCATCTGTTTCGTTATCTGACGAGGAAACTGCATATCTGCTAAATTAACCTATTCATGACCAGACATATTCACCGTGCGCATGGAAAATTGCGTAGGATGACGAAGCCCTGTCCCTTAACAAACCTAATGACTTTGTCTTTATGTTTGTTCCCGCCTGAATATGAAAAAAAACTGACTGTCCCTTAAGTATCCTTACGTGATTTGAACGCGAAAGCATGACGTCAAGTTAATTGGTTACGTCTGTTACGAACGGCCTGCAGAGGTACCGACATACAAAATTCTCCCATCCCATCGATCTGCGGAGGCTGGCGATATTCGGGGAAGCGACCGTCGGAGAGGCGGCACCTTGGCTGCGGCGGCGACTCGTTTTGAAAGGACAGTACGTCAGTCCCCAGCCAGACGGCGCCACCATGTCTAGAAGCGGGCGGCGGAGCAATTATTGGTAGTGTGTACGCCGTCCCCGGCACGGTCTGTTTGGAGCAGGGGAGCTCCTAGAAGATATTTTACGGTGCGATCACACGCAGCTTAGAAGTCGGCAGTCAATGGACAGACGCGGCGGCCATAGTCTGCGGAGTCGACTCTGGGATAAAGAGGCGCCTGCTCGGGGCAGCACCGTGTCTGCGAGAACCCTCTCACCTTGGTGTGGTTAGTGCAACCTGTGCGGAAGTGAGTGCGTAAACCCTCCCCCTCAAAGGCGGGTCGGCTACGATGACTTTGGACGCTCCGAATGGGTCGACGATTGAACGGCCGTTTTCCCTCACCTAGAAACAAAGGGATGACAGAGTGTATTTAAGGAGCCGTTGGCGGCTCCTCAGAGTGCATTCCTCTTTCAGTCAAGTTAGACTGATGAACTGTAACGTTCTCATGTAGATACTGTAAATAAATCCCATATTCCTCGTTCTCGATGAGAACGAGTCTCTCCCTTCAACAACGTCCTCAGCGTGGATAAGTTGGACGACGGCATGGGCCAGCTGCCATCTGTTTCATGCCCGACCCCAACCATTACACGTTCATGATATACGTGACTCCATACATTGTCTTCGATGAGGGCAAAATGCGAAAACACCCGTGTACTTAAAATTAGGTGCACGTTAAAGAACCCCAGGTGTTCAAAATTTCCGGAGTCCTCCATTACGGCGTGCCTCATAATCATAAAGTGGTTTTGGCACGTAAAACCCCATAATTTTCTTTTCCACACATTGTCACGTGTCCTTCACTACTCTACCTTCCACCTTTACTCTTTTGTTACCGCGAGAACATAGTCATTTTTTATAGGTCTCGGATAAAAATTATTTACCACTTCAAATAATATTCCAGCAAACATTGAAACATAGCATATTGTACATAATGAAATGTTATTTTCAAAAAGATACGTTGCATAAAAAAGAAAAAAGTTATTACGTAACAAATAAATCTAGAAACCGCCCTTTTGACTGCCAGTTGGTAAAAACGACAATAAGGAAACATAATATCTACAAAAACGTTATATCAAAGGAAATTCAGAATATACATTTCAAAGATAACCAACCCAGAAATAGTGTCTGAAATAATAAGTGCTCAGTATACCGCCGTTCTTCGGATACAGAAAAGAAACTGACCAGAAACTGCTTCATCGCTAGTGCCGTGCGGTGAAGCAGTTCCTGGATTTTGTGAAGCATAGGTGCACTCCGCACTTTCCCACAAAACGTCTGGTTTTTGTTCAGCTTTGCGGTCCTCGTAAAACATTTTGCAGTTCCGCTTTTTCGGCATCTTCTGAGGATGGTCCGATGAGAAGTCCAAGGAACGTACTTCACCAGTTCCTCTGGAGTCGTGCGCCTCTTTCCAGGACCGATCGCTCTCAGCGTAACTGCAGAATTATATGTTCCCAAACATATGTTTGCATTTTTGCAGATTGTCTTTAGCACTTCTGCAGTGAAGAAGGGCAGAAAGAAATCTTACGCCGTTGTAAACTGTCTTGCGCTGTTCCGTAGTGCTGGGCCGAGTTGTGCTTCGGGCGGCCTTCTTGGCGTGAACGAAAGTTTCTTTGCAGCCGATGGCAGCACATCATGACCAAGGAAATTATGCGCCCTGAAGATAACCAGTAGAGCTCTCATGTCGCGCAAAAAAATCGGCAGATAGGCGCGCACAAGAGACCGCTTAAGGCCGTAAAAGAAACTCGTCGGTGAACAGTTACGGATGTCCCAGGCTGACTCAAAATATCGTCGCCGTCAGAGCTTGAATCTACATTTCTGTCATCTTCGGAATCATAACTCGAGTCCTGGTCACTAAATTCAAGTGCGTGTGCAGCATGTAGGACTTGCGGCGGACCTTCAGAAAAAACACCTTGGTGAAATAAAACGACCAGACTCAAAACCAAAGCTCACGAGTGAAAAACTGGCATCATTTTTGTGTAATTAATCACCGCTCAGCACTGTCAGACGGCAAAGCCGGCGATATATTTTAATTCTTGACTCACTGGGAGTCATCTGATTAAAAAAAAAAATTGATGCTAGTGCGACGTAATCTTTCCAAAAAAAAAGAAAGGTCCGTCAAAAAAAAAAAAAAAATCACAACTTCGCCAGAGCGGGAAAATTTAAACACTGGTAACGAGAAAGAGCTAATCCACCTTTTTATCTGTACCAACCTTAATCCAACCCACCTTCCTCTTATTTGCACCAACCTTAATACACCTTTATTCACTTTACTCCAACTTAAGTCACCTCTAACTTGATCTAACTTTAATTCGCTTAACTACCCGCCGTGGTTGCTCAGTGGCTATGGTGTTAGGCTGCTGAGCACAAGGTCGCGGGTTGAATCCCGGCCACGGCTGCCGCATTTCAATGGGGCCGAAAACACCCGTGTACTTAGATTTAGGTGCAAGTTACAGATCCCCAGGTGGTCGAAATTTCCGGAGTCCTCCACTACGGCGTGCCTCATAATCAGAAAGTGGTTTTGGCATGTAAAACCCCATAATTTAATTCACTTTGCTCTAATCACATTAATTACTCCTAATTAACATTGTTATACCATTTATTATCTCCTGTATTACTGTATAGACTCGTGTAAGGGACGCACTTCTTTTTCAGTTTTGACGAGGTGCGGTCCTAACACGGGACTGAATCATTTGGTTCGGTCCCGTCTAAAGGTCGCTATACTAAATGGCTCTCGCCATCTAGTAGTGGCACGCGGAAGACCACAGCGCGCGAAAATTCGCCGATGCACGCGCGCGGCACCAAGGCACCGAAGGCGCTTCTCCGCTGTAAATTTTTGCCCATTTTGGCCCCAAATTCTGGGCTGCAAATGGAGGTGCGGCCCTTACACGAGTCAATACCGTACTACTGACGTCATACATGACGCTGATGACGTCACATTGATTTTTGGCACCACTAGTTGCGGACAACGCCGGGTTTTCTGCCTCATGGGACATTTAATGCTTTCGCAGTAACAACCAACTAGCCGACGCGCTCACATTAACCCTCGAGCTCCACCCCTGGAAAAGCTGGCGCCACCATCGGCGTGACGTGCTATGCGGGATCGCGTGGACATAGCGGCCGCGTCGGCTGCTTCAGGAGCACCGAAGCGAGCTGAAAACGAGTTTAAATTCCTTCGTACGCTGCGGTCCTCATTTAGTAGCGATATTTTCCCGTTTCGAGTGTCTATTACAACGCTTAAAAGCACTACAATAGGTAGTGGTTGCTTTTGAAGGCGCGCAAGATGGTAGGCTACTGCTCGGTGCCGCAGTGCCGGACGTACGCAAGAAGCTGCGTGAAGCTTGGCTCGCGAATCATAAAACCGGCAAACAGTCATCGGCTACAACTCGGGTATGCAGCAAGTACAGACGCGAGGAAGATTTCTGCTACGGCGCCGGGTCTGCGATGTTCGGAAAACGCGCACCGAGACGCTCGCCCGAGTCCGCTGCCCGACTAATGTCTTGACGGTTTGGTCTATAACTTGTCGATGCTATTGGCGGCGCGTAGTTACGGAGTCGCCATCTATCGGAAGCGCCTCGCTGGCGTAGTATGAGGGTTCACCTCGTGGGATCACGCGGCGCGCTCCTCATAGGTTTTGCTGTCAGCGCTCACTGAAAACACCACGCGCGAGCTCTCCCGGACATTTCTGTAAGTACTTTCGAAACGAGATACGTTTTTTTTTTACTGTCTAAATAATAATCTTGGGTGAACTGAAAGCACACAATCGCTTACAGACGCTATGTCTTTACCGAATATGTACAGTGAACGCCACTGTGCGCGGTCGCCGCGATTTAGTCTCCCGATCGAACCGGCTTGCTGCGTGAAAGGTAGGCAAACGCCGAGACCAAACTATGCGAAATACGTTCTTATAGTGTTTGTATATCTAAATGGAGCGTAATAGAATGAAGCCTCAATGCAGTGATCGCAGCTTCGCAGCGACCGACTGCGCGTCTGCATGCTTGTCCGCGCACTGTTTCGCTTTCGCCACGTGCGCGTTTTCGCACCGTGCCATGAGCTTTAGGCCGCAGAATATGAGCATTTGACAGTATACAAGCAACCATTGTTGCGTGGGCGCTATCATAGCTGTTCAAAAATAATTTCATTGTAGAGACTTCGACGCCTACGACGCCTGTGATGTCCCGGACGTCGCGACGATTCAATCTTTTTTTTTTTTCTTCTAAATTCTTGGACGTATTTCTCGAGTTGCGTCGCACTATATGTTTATCGGTGTTCTCAGCGTGCGATTTCCCGCTGCTTCTTTTTTTGTAATTGCAAGCAATCCTTTCAGTTCAATCTGGTCTCACAGTTAAGTTGGCTGACACAATCAGCCTTGTATATGCCCTGAATGCAACCACGGTGGAACCCGGGAGCCACCTGCATGACACTCACGCAGGTTGTTTTCTTTCGCAGCTGACTGTCATTTGTGTCCTTAGAACAGCGCCACTCTTCGAGACAGGGAACGCTGCGGACAGCGCGCTTCCTGCGCGATGCCCAAGATATATGGGCCCTTTGCACATAAGTGCACGTAAGTGCACGTAACCAAAGGCTAAGTAGCTGCCTCGCCAGGCCGATGTTGTTCAACGACATATAGGCATGTTCTTGCCAGGGGTGGCAATGTTGCCACTGCAGTGTGGGAGATAGTGTTTACGCCGTCGAGCATACATATGTAACGGGAGACCTGGCGGCCACGTTGCGCAAATGTACAATTCTGGGGCATGTCTGGAGTTAATGGCTTGCAGGATGATTTGTGTGTGCATGGGCCATGCCAGTGCACCGGGCCAGCTGCACCGAGGCGGGTGAACCTCAAACAATAGGGCCATGTGGCGTTCGTTTAAGTGATGTTGATCTGTGTGTTCCAAAAAACTGGACTAGTAAAGGGGGGCGGTCATAGCGTGTATTGTCGATGGTCCCGCCTACTTTAAAATAAAACTTATTGGCAGAATCTGAGTGAGGAGACCTAAACTAAGGATACCACCCCAATTTTCAAGGGTATTTAACAGAGTGTGTAGAGAGGACAGGTGGAAGCGAGCGAGCTAATAATCGGCCGTCGTTGGTCAATGTATGCGACTTTGTTTTAATAAACTTATGCATTTCTAAGTTAGCCTCCCTGAGAGCAAAGTGTCGCCGAACAGCAGCGATGACTCCTTGGAGAATCATCTGCCTGAAACACCTGGAGGAGGAGAAACTTAACTCTCACTGTACATAAAATTGCATCAGAATGACAATATTCTGAGTATGCTTCTTTTTTAATTGAATATCATACAACACACTCAAAGAACAAGTGAGAACCGCTGATATCAAAAGTGTGACACATCTATATGCTGAAATGACCAAGTATTCTGAGGAGAGACTAGAGTCACAGGGATTGCCACAACATGAAAGAGTAAGTAAACTGGCTCTTCAGTTCCGAGAATTAAGTGAAGCAGAAATTCTGCGAGGTACAAGGTGGTGAAAGGTGTAAACACAGTTCAGAATGAAGAACATGATTTATATAGGCAGGAAAACTACATTTAAGAGAAGCCTTCACCCCAGGCACTCCTATATAAACACATGACAATAGAAAAATTGTTTCACTCACCACACTGCACTGAAATTTATGACGGTTGCTACATTTAATTAAACGTTAAAATTTACCGACAGTAGAAGGCATATTTTCGATTTAGGCCATCAGCATTAAGTTGACAACTATGTGATTCAGCAATAAGTAAAGCGCCTCTATTCGGACATCAATACACAATTTATTGCCACGTTTTAGAACAGTATACCGTATATACTTGTTTAATGGCTGCAGCTTTCTTTCCCTCGCGATTTGGGATGAAAAATCGGGGGCTGCGGCCATTATACGTAAAAAAAGAACACCTTTTCTCCTTAAATATTTTCGGTGGTGCTTGCCTTCATGATACCTTTATTGAACTACAGTACTCAGTCGTACTGACTGTCTATTCTTGGCTATTTCCTTAGCGCGTCACCTACTGGCTGGAATAAATGGTGACGACCCACAGACCAGTGACTGCAGCGTCTCAGAGGCAGCTGCTAAATCTCGGAAGCAGTGCTTTTGCTACCCAGAGGCGCAAGAAAAACTCGACACGGCTGCCTTGTTTTGCCACCGGATAAAAAAAAAAAAAAGCTTCCGAATTCTCGCACCACACAACAGATAACACAGCCAACCTTATCAAAAATTAAGGGTGCAGTTTTTACATGGGTGTGGCCATTACTCGAGTATATACGGCATATCAATTCTGTCTGCTTTAGAATTTTTGTAAAATCCTTCAAAAACAATGTAACAATTTCAGGTAAGCCATACAGATAACGAGTGTGTCCTCTTCAGATATTTTTAAAAGATCAAGTTTACTGACACATGTGATACCCGTTTTTATTGAGGCTTTATGAAGTTATAAATTTATGCTGCCATATTTCTTAAATTATCAATTTTGAGCATTTTTTTAGAAAATATTTAAGCACTTAAATAGAAATTCTGCTTCTTACAATCGATTGAACGTACCTTTCTCTCAAATGCAACAAATTTCATTAAAATAAATTGAGCAGTTGTCTAACGAAAGCCTGTCTGCATTTCACATGCATTTTAAAAGGGAAATTGGAGTTGGCCCCAGGCAAAGTTTGTCCCATAATAAGCTATTCTATACCATCTTATTTGCAGAAGGTACGTTTCACAAACAAAAGCACAGCTAAAACTCTTCAAACATATTTAGTACAACCATATAGATCCACATAGATGTTGACATCCTTCATTAACCACTGCTGCAAAATATTTCTCATTCAATGTAGAAAAAGTCATTCAAGTTCTGTACAGCATGTACATTTTGTAAATTGTTGCAAAAAACTACACAAGCACAGTGAACTCAGTTACACAAAATCAAGCACCATATTTCTTTTCTGTTTGCACTGGCATGTTGCACTAGTCTGGTGCCTAAAAACAACAGTTGCTGGGAACTTGAGGCACTAGCTTTGTATTAAATGTATAATAGGGTAACTTCCATGCAAATGCTGTACATCAATATTATTTTCGACCAATTAGGATGGATGACCAGAACTTGTTGCACATATTTTGCATTTTTTCTCAATAATTTCCACGCACGTGTGTATGCGAAGTCCTGCATAATCAAAAGCAAGAAAAAAAAAGTCGCCTAATGTATGTCTGGTTGACTATAAAAAATGGCTGGAAAAAAACTGTACAGACGAAAGGTGAAAAACATTTTGCGCCCTCATCTTACCGGGAAGAATTGCTTTTTTTTTTTATATAACTTGTTCTGTTCACAAACATTTGTAAAGATCGACGGCACGACAGCATGCTTCGACAGTGTTTCATGGCTCGAGCTTTAAAAATGGTGGATGTAAATGACCTGGGAACATTACTAGGGACTTGATGTACCCGAAAAGATAGCATCAGTGGCACTACAAAGTTCACAGACTTCATTTTGTAGAAAACTCTTTCGTATGCAAGGAGGATGGTGCTCAGAAGCAGAGTCCACCTTTTCTAAAGCTGCCTACCACTATTATCGTGTGCAAATGCAATTCCATAAAGTATAGGTCCAGCTACACATGTAGACCAGCTTTACCGTTTGTAAGAAAAAGCAAGAATGGACAATGGAAGCAGCAGCAGAAGCAGTTGGGCTTGTTCCTAAGTTCCCCCCCTGTATATGAAGGCAGCTGTCACTCTTACGAGTTAATAAACAAGATTAATAGTGAAATAAGCCTTGCATATGTGATTCGCATACAAAAATGACCGGGCAAGGCTATTGTACCAGACACTGTAGTTCATAAAGAGAAAAAGGCACACAACATTCGCACAAGATGCAAGAACATCAAACTGCCATGATATAGGCACACATCACTAGTGCAGATTACATGGCAGGAACAGGATAGCTCTAACCCTGCTACCTGTATCTAATGAAAGGCTGCGAAAGTTAAGCAGAAAATAAGAGATGTCATCTCCAGAACACATAGAAAAATTAGGAAAGAGTAAAACCTCAATGTTCTTTCATAAATAGAACAAATATGAAAAAATACAAATAAAAACACTCTGCCACCATTTAAAAGCACTGTGCTAATTCATAGCAGCAAGTATGTCTTACTCTTCTTGTTCAGCCTTTTCTATTCATGTTTTTGTTTTTGAAGGAACGCCTACCGAAAACACTGTCTGCATGTTCATCTCATCATTCACATTGCATCACGAACGAAACCTAGAGACAGAAATACTACTTTATAACTAATAATTGATAAGCAAGTAGGCTTGGTATGTCACTGGTAAACAAGTTTAGATGGAATAAGTAGAGCATAAACAAAAATAAGAATATACAAGAGAAGAAAATCTAAATGCAATGCAAACATTCAACACTCAGTGGCTCAAATAAGTTAACAGAAATGTCAGCGTCACACACAGTGGAAAGTGACAAGATAAAAAATTAAGACTGAGTATCACTATTTCACATGGCTATAGTAATTCATAATGGTGTGCCATGTGCAGAGAACAAAGTCTTCATGGGGCATCGTGGTGTGACAGGAAACAATTGGTGCTGAATTAGAAGTGCCAACACCATAGACCACAGTGAAATGCTACGCACAGCAGGCTTGCGCTGCAAGGCTCATGAATCATTCAGCTGTAGCTGCCATTCTAATTCACTGCCTGAATGTTTGGAGAGGGATAAAATTTGTTACATAAGAGCCAGCACAGTGTTCCAAGACTTCCACTCAACACACAAGCTAGCATTTCAACCATTCACAACTAAAAGAGCTCATTTTAAAAATACATACCGAGTGTTCACTGAAACAGGAAATTCTATGTTTCAATACCTGAACTAAAATTTTTTTACATAGAGTAAATAAAACATTAGTGGCTTGCTAAGTGGAATAGGCACAGAATGAAGTCCTTAATCCACTAATTCTATTGACAAGCCTTAGACATTTCCTTTCCAACTTGGCTAAGGTATTCAATACACTCTCAGCAATTCTTGCTTTATACAAATGAACCTTGATTTAGGCTTTCAGGCTTAGAATTATGATGAGTTATGGAAGGCAGATATCAACTGCAGTGCCAATAATTAATAAAAGCTTGTGTGTACTAAAATACCTTAGCAGTGGAGTAGGTGGAAGAGGGTTTTTTGGGTGCAATTCCCAACCCTCCCCACCGCTCAAACTGCCATATATACAGCCTTTGTCAAAATTTTGCAGGCTGCCATGCTCCCATTGATGGCACTGACTTCTGCTGAGTGTATAGAATAGAGGACAAGGTGCAGGGATGCTCCCCTTGCGCATTATTGACAAGAGCTGTACATATTGCACGTAGGTGGTGGCATAGTGAAAACTCATGCAAGCACTACAGCAGTGCTTCTTTTCTAGTTTTTGTGGCTACAAACATTGAGCCCGAACATCTTGAATGATGTACTCATTACCCAAACTTGTGCTGAAATTGTTAATTATCAATACTCCTAAACACTTTAGACAAACGTTATGGAAACAAAAATTTCACTTCTTAAACACGAAAGCCTAGCTTATATTGAACAAAATTTTGACACAGGAAAGTTTTCACTGCAACTATAATGAATGTCACTATATTTAGCTTGAAGTGCATGGTAATGCACAGCTTCAACATTTGGACATGGCTTGTGCTGGTGATGGCTAAATGCAAGCTAGTTAACTGCCAAGCAGAATGTGTTGCAACACAATAGCAGCTACAAGAACAATCTGCCAGTAAACAATCCACAAGCATTACAATATAATAATCCAGTGAAGAGAAACACAAATCAAGTGTATTCAAGGGCTAGTTCTCAAGCTTTGCTTTTTTTTTTCTGCTTGGTATGCAAGAAGTACTTCAGCTTCAATTTGGCAGCAATTATTCCTGTACTTCGTTGAGCACTAGCAGATACTCATCAAAACAGTTTCGAACTACTTTTTAAATATAATAAATAAACTGCAACCACTAACATACATACATGAATTGCACACAGTAAAAGATACAATTTCATTCATGTCACTCCATATCAATTAATGACCACAGAGTTCTTGGAGTTTGCATACGACATGCATGAAATTGTTTTGATAGCAATACTACTATGTATATATAAAAACACAAAGCTATATTTCTTGGTCTACAAAATGCCTACTCAAATTCACAGCACATGTACAATAAACGTAGGTTCCATCACTCAACATGCTCAGTGTGGCAGCACTTAAGAGCTTGCGATTCCTGTGAATCATGATCCACCAGTGGGTCATGCACTTTTACCTTTCTTGAGCCCTAGAAGGGCAGCACCAGTGCTTGTATTCTAAAGCAACAAGAATTTTTTTATGTGCACTGATCATATATCTACTGATCATATGATGATATATCTACTGATCATATGATCATATATCTATTGACATATCACTGATCATAAGATATCTACCTGCATTTTCACAGCCACACAGGGGCAGTAACCAACATGACTCACAGGTGACCAATGCCACAGTGCACATGTTAGTCATAGCGAAGAATACCAAGCTGTTAAAGTGACACACTTCAAGCAGTTGGTCCACAGCAACTGGTTTAACTATAACTACACATCAGGAAAGCCTGAAATTCACCTTTGACTAGGAACTCCATTTATAAAAAGCCTCAGGACGGCTACAAATGCCCATACTAAGCTTCGTTCTGCATTTTCACCAGCAAGGCTACATAAAAGTCATGTTTATAGTTTTTCTTGCCACAACACCAGTTGGTGCCAACATAGCAGTGGGGTCATACAACCATATTTTTTTGTTCACTTCCACAGCTACAATATGTACGAAAACATGAACTTGCCAACAAAAGTACCAAAACATGACATTCACAACATTTCAAAAGTGGTAATTATGTGCAACATATTTCCAACATACTTTTGGCATGGCATCACATCATTTTACACTACATGATGCGCATGCTGCATCATAGCTGAATAGTACTCCTTGTGATTTTACGCATAGTGAACTTATCCAGGATTACAGCATAGACATCATCTGGTGTAAAATATATGTCACATCAGTGCACTGAGAATATGTCAGAGACATGCAATGTGTGGGTGGTAGTATTTCAAAGGCCTCTCTCATAAGATCTACTTTTTGTGATAAGGAAAGACAATGCAAATGTCCATACAACAAACTATGATGTACATATACATACAACAAACACATGTCAACAAATGACCTTACATCTCACAACCCTCCTTTGCAAGAAAGCAAATGCTACAGTAAAGAAATTTATTTAATTATGTTTGTTAATGCAGGCAAAACTTGCTTGTTTTGACAAATGATGCTGGTATTCCAATACAACTGGCAACAAACGCAACTCATGAGATTTACATGCGTCTCATAGCTAAGCAGCTCGACATGTGCCAACTATGGCTCTTAAAATCACATGGAGCCAATTGGCCTTCCTGCAGCATGCTGACCACTTTGAGAAGTTTTTTTTTGTTTTGTCATGCAAATGCTTTACACTGACCAAATCTTTCTACATGCTTAGCAGAGAAAAAAGCATTTTCAGCTATACTGATGCTGTGCTTCAAACAAATAATTTCACAAAAAGCTAAATAAAACAAGTAGGAGCAGAAACTAGGAAAAATATCATGAAGTGTCTTCCACACTTTATAGTGCCCCAGCATTTAAAAAAAGAAAAAAGAAATAGTATTTGGCTTCTCCTCTCAACTGTTGCCAAGTTTTCTTGATTTCATGCCAACATTGCAGGGGTTTGTCAACGGCTTGTGCCAAAGCAGTGGAGAGAGGTAAGCACACTGCTTGGACGTGCCATGCCACTTAGATGACTTATAGTCGCTGAGTAGGGATATACATCCTATGATCGGCTAGGACATTCGTCGGTTGCTATGTGGGCGCAGCACAGCAAAAAACTGAGTTTCGCTGTTGCACCTGTATGCTAGGCACTGGAACCCCAGGGCCAGCAGGAGGTTCACAATCCAGAAGGCAAGCCAGGAGGCTGGCTCAGGAGGCACCCGCATCACATACGGTGTACGTGGATGGAACGATGCACCGATGTGTGTCACTTGTCCCTGCATCAAAGGAGAGATACTAGTGATGTCGGAGTATGTGGCAGTATGATGGCTAATCAACTGGCTTGTGTGAATATTCGACATTTTCAATCTAATATTATGCTATTCTATATTCGCTTTGGCTGGAATTTCAGCATGTATTCAAATTTTTCGAAGAATTCAACACGAACGAATATATGCATTTTTACACATGTAAGCCGTGCCTCCAATTACAACACCTCAGAAAGAAGAGACAAAGATCTGCCTCTATAAGCTGTGGAAATAACTGCATAACATTATATTTTCAACCAGCTGCTTTTTTCCTACCCCTTCGGCAATGCCGATGGTGGGGAACTTTGCCCTAAAAATGGTTTCCCTTTACTTTAACTGAAACATTGTTTCAGTTAAAGTAAAGGAGACGCACCAATGCACCCATGACCTTAACCACCATAAAATTCAAAGTAGACTGAAGCACAACAGTGAGGAAGAGCCTGTAAACAGATTTTCTGTGCAGCTGAAGTTGTAAGAAATGTTGAACTTGTGTGTTTACATGAAAATATCTGAATAATGGCACTGAAAATAAAATGACTCCAGAGATGAACCATTTCCTTTCCTTTTTTTTTTTTGCGAAAACAAACTTTTTTTTCCTACATCTGGCATGTATGTCAAGGTTTTATGCAAATGCCACAACTACTTAAGTATTCACTTCGAAATTATTCGACACTAATTACTATTTGCTTCAATTTCACTTCGAAACAAAAAATGTTCACGCAAGCCGTCCGATCAATACAATGCAGAGGAAAAGTACAATACGAGGAAGCAAGTTGAACTCACTAAGCAAGAAGTAATAGGATGGAACACAATTGGTACCAATGATAGCAAACAACAAGATAATGCCCTTGGAAGAAAGAAAATGGTGGAGGATGACATGGAAACAGGGGGGGGGGGGGGGTGCAGGAGAAGGCAAGCATTGTCAGGCAGCAATTAGTGGCATGGAAGGTGAGCTCGCCGGATCGCTATAGCAACAGAAGAGTAATAGACCTGCTCTCCTTGCCTGCTGCTCCTAAGAACCCTAAAATGTAATTGAAAAGCGCATGAGAACCACACCTGCAACACTGCACCAGCGATGAGAAGGCTGAGGTCTGGCATCCACTGGCAACCAGGCACAAGTATAGCATAGGCACTGGCGAATTGTAGAGGAAGATGGTGGAAAAGGTACACAAGCATCTGCAAACAAGAAAACCAGCCAGGGAGCAAACTGAGCCCATTGAAACATACAATTCTAAAGAGCCATACGACAGAGCCTAAAAGCACTTGTTTGAGAACAGTACACATCAATAGTACTGTCAGTGATTATTACAGACAAAAATGAAGTACCTTTCAATGATCAAAGCATGAATCTTAATATATTTATCTGTATGGGCATCATGATTCAACGGTACCATGAAAGAAGTCGCTGGCGCTATAAACGATGTGCAAACCAACCACTGTGTTCTTCCAACATTCTGACATTCTGTACATCTTCAACAATTTCATTACAAATACCTGTCAAAATGCAAAACCTACACAACTCTCATGAACATGTCAAAATCCCTTAGAGCAACTTTGAGAGCACAGTAGTCGAGTTTTAAAGCTTACACTTTGCAGGCACAAATGCACAAGGTGCCATACCAGATGTGAGAACAAACATTTTGAACAAGTTAATATGAGCTAATGTCAAATTCAAAACCGTAAATTTGCACTGCTCTCTTGGAGAAAAGGCACAATTCTGAGCGACGGGAAATGGAAGTGATTATAACGAAGACTAATTTCCCAGATGCTAAATAGCACTAGCAATCAGCACACATTGATGGAAGGCATTCTAAAATACACACAACTCGGAAAGTACTAGACAAAAGGGTCACCTTCCAAGCACCAAAACATTGTCTGTGCTTGACAAATGTATTATAACACAATAAAAGTAACTGCCAAGTAAGCAGGGCACCAACCTGCATTTTTGGGAACGGGGCAGGGTCTCTGTGTAGGAGGTATGGCTCTACATTTGCAACATAACGATTTATCCAGCCAATGTTTGTTCCTAACACCGCCTGTTAATAAGGCAGAAGCATAAATTAAACACAAAGTAAGCAAAAACAAGCAGTCACCAGCTCAGCATTGACAGCAACAAATGACAGCACGATTAACAATGGCAGTCACATCATGCACACCATCAGACATCAAATGTAAATGAAACTGCTCAACTGTGAACAGCAAAATTAGAAAATTTCGATTTAGGTAATCTAAATAATAGTATATATTGTGCGAACTGTGTTCTCTATGAGCCACTCTTACCAAATTATAAACAATGGTGCAACTATTTCAGTTTCCTAAAAAAATATTTCCTGCTTTTACATTTGCACTTGACAGTCATCTTTATATTCTAAATGTTCGTTGCAGTACAATTCCAGCAAATAAACCTAGAAGAATTGCCACCAAAAGTTCTCACCAATCCTCTAAATATGGTTATAAAGCTTGCAGTCAGTAGGTAAAAAAGCAAGACAATATCTTGCTTGCGTTTCAACAAACGTCCCCTTGGGCCAGTCACCTGCAAATGGCAAACCAGTAACATATCAAAAATGAGCAGTTCAAAATCATTTTAAACAATGCGATTCCATAGTTGATAGTTATCAGAAAATTTTTGTTGTGATGTCACAGTTAGCTTCTAATCTTGTTTACGCATTTATTGCCCATCTCACTTTGCAAGTTCTAACCAGCATAACCAAAGCTTTACATAGCCTTTTGCAAAATCTTAAAGAGAGTTGCATACGTGTGTAGAGAGTGGCAATTTATATTTCACATTAAACAGCAGAACTTTGGAAGGAAAGGAGAGGATGGGGGGAGGGGGGGAGGCAAGGAAAGTGCCACCTAATTAATGAAAGTGTACAAGCTTTCAGAACCAACACACCTATAAGCACAGTGCCGCACAAAATTAATGGCTGCACTGCGCAATGCTCACTGAAAGGTGCAGAGTCTGGGAATCCAACCTACACAAGCAGGAACGAGGCACAATTCAAGGGGTGTATTGTGGTGCCTTTTCAAAACATCCTCAAAAAAAAAAGAAAAAAAGGAGGGGGCCAGGCGCAGAGCGTAAGCAGGCTGAAGACACCCACCCATATGAAGTTCTAGCTATGGTAGAGGGTGTCATGCCATACTCTATACAAAGGGTACCCAACCATGAACTTGTGGTACCTTAGGGTTCCACAGCTACCACCACTTGGTTATGCATTGCAGAGGAAAACAAAGATCCACAAATTGTTTGAGGGGTTTCACGAACACTCAAATCAACATATGCAACTTGCTTTGCACTTGTTATTTACACCACTGCAATGACACTCAATTCTTTGCCTACCTTGCCCTTCACATTTGTGTGAACACTGTGTAACATTTTCACTTATTTGTTTCATAACCTTAAAAAAAACGTTGGGGAAAAGATCTTTCTAGAGGAACTGTAGGCCTAAGCTTTTTAGATGAATGCATACCAGAGCAGTAATGCTACAGAGGGTACCTCAGCACTTCTGGTACGACAGTGGAGTTCTTAAAGGTGAAGCACCACTAACCTACACTGATTCTTATACAGTCCACTTAACCAAAAAAATTATGCACATCCCATGCACTATGAGAATCAATACTATGCAAAGCATGCTGCAGGTAGCTATTGTTTTGCAGCGCTTATCATCCATTGGCATTTTGCAAGTTGCAGGCTATCCTTTGAGGTTCCGTGAAATGTTATCAGATGGAGCAACATGTTTTTGCAAGGCGAGCAATTTGTGTGATGACAGTGACAGCTGTGGTGTGACCACCGATTTATTGTGCTTCAGCGAAGAAACATTACAACCTGTTATGACCTCAGCTGAACCCAAAAGTTGTGCCCTGAGTAAATCAGGCCAATCCTGAAGATGGTGAAACGTCACATAGCATCTCAAAACACTAGCTGCCACAAGGGGAGGATGCGGTAATCTGGCACAGTCTCACATTTATAAGCAAACTGTTACTATGCGACGAGATGCATGAACCAAGCATTTAAAAGCACAAGATTTCCTGAGCAAAGGACTGGTAAGATTGTTACTCTGATTTTAATATATGCATAAGTCTAGGCCTTATGGTTACAGCTTCGGGCTCTTACACTGGGGGCCCCGAAGCACATTGAAATGCACCACTGGAGACGTAATCTTTCTTTATTGAACAAGTCTCAAGTATGTTGAAAGAGAAACCTACCTACCTACAGACCTACCACAATGTGCTTGGTAAAATGCAAGGAATGCTTCTCATTACATAATGCTATCCAGCATAAAGAGCATAATGTTCAAGCTGTACATGCCATCTGGTGTACCAAAGACAAGAGCTTATGAAGTTTACTATAAAAGACCTTTTAACAACCCAACCAGCTGCGACATGAATGCAGGTGTGACGTGAAGACTATTCCCGTCAATCAACTATGCAAGCCCAGGAAATAGCTGAAGAATGTTTTACATTTAAGCCCACAGAGTGCTTCTCCAAACCTCGATGTTAACCATTACTGGGAATGTTTCTTTGTACACTCAAACAGTATCATTTCACCCGATGCTGTGTACACACATACCACAGGGGCAATCCTCTGATGTCTCAGTTGGTAGAGGAAGCAGGGAGCAGCAAAGGCCACCAGAAGGTAGAACACGGCCCCTGGTGTGATGCCATGTTTTCCTGCCACCAAGATAGCAACAGGAAGCAATGGTTACAAGCGATGACCAAGCGCTGGTGTGTTAAGCTCCAACGGGCCTAAAAGTGCCACATTCGTATTAGTAATGCTGCACAAATATTTGAAATATTGATTACGAATTGGGTGCTTTTGTTCCGATTCAAACAATTTGGTTCAGGAGCTTAATAGTCAATTTCATTGATATTGTTATGGCGAAGGGAGGAGGAGGACATAAAAATAGAAGGCAGAGATGACAATGTGTGAAGGAGCGAAGAGAAAACGAAGAAAGATGATTGAGAAGACAGATGCTACGACCAAGACTGTATGCCGACAAAAACTGAAGGCACTTTTCAGTGCAATATTCAATGAAGACTGAGTATATGAGGTACTACAATTATCAGAGCCTGGCTGCTCAACAAAAAGTAAATTGATGCTATGCAACGCAACTACCATGCCAAGCATCTAAAAGCACTAGCAAGGATAAGAGAAGCTGGTAAGGATGTCATTCCTTCTTTCTGTGCATGTATCTGTGGCCTAATAGGTAGAGCATTGGGCTACTGCACTCGAGGTATAAGAAACAGAAAATAATTTAAAACGCCATTGAATATTACGCATTATTCTGTTTGTGTGGTTTAAAGATATCTGCGAGTCGAAACAGTGTAAAACAGAGCCGTAGTGAGAAAGTGTAAGTGTGTAGGTTCAAGATTAGTATGCAGAAGACAAATAGAACAAGAATTTACGATTGGCAGTCAGCCTCTAGAATATGTGCAAGACTACACTTATGTAGGTCAATTACAAGGGAACCACGAGAAGGAAATTTCCACAATAAAAATGGGGCAGAGTGAATACAGCAGTATGTGTTACAGCACTATGCACTCCACAAAATCATTACCGGCAGCTTACTGCTATACTTGAAAAGTGTGCAATCATTGCATTCTACTGGAACTAACACATGGGGCAGAAACTACAAGGTTAATGAAGAAGCTTGAGAAGAAATTAAAGACAACACAATGAGCGATGAATGAAAATGGTTAAAGGGCAACTCTGGAAATGTTTGATGTCCATTGACCTTCACAAAATTTTGAGCACAGGGTCCATAATGAAAGTAATGCACATTTTCTGGGAAAATAGATTTATCGACCAGAACTGTACAGATGGTTAAAATTCTCTCCCCCTGCATCAATACACTTGTGGAGACATGTCTGCTGTGCTAGGAAGGCACCCTGAAAGTCCTCAACGGGAATGTCTCTCAGGAAGGCTGCAACATGCTTTTGGATGTTTTCCATGGTCTCCCAATCCTATTCTTTCAGTGCTCTCTTCAGTCGGGGAAACAAAAAAAAAGCCGCATGCAGCCAAGTCGGGACTGTAAGGGGGATGGGATGGGGGTCCACCGGGGTGTTGCTCCTGGGCAGGAAGTTGGCAACGATGAAGGACGTGTGGCTGGGGGCATTGTCATGGTGGAGCTTGACCGTTCCTTTTATGTCAGCCCTTTCGCGCGACCCGGCGTTTCAATCTCTTGAGCACCTCCAGGTAAAAGGCCAAGTTGACAGTTTTTCTCTCCAATACAAACTCAAAATGGATGATTCCTCAGGCATCAAAGACGACAATGAGCATCGATTTGATTCAAGACTTGCTCATTCGCACTTTCTTGGGACAGGGAATGATATTGTGTGCCACTCACTGCTTTGCCTTTTTGATTCTGGGTTGTACTCTAACATCCAGGATTCGTCTCCGGTTACGACGTTAAGAGAGTTTGGCTCATTTTGAACCAAATCCAACAATTCTTGACAGCTTTCTGTTCTTTTTGATCTTCCGTCAACACTTTCGGCACAAGCTTCATGCAGACCTCGTGCATTTGCAGATCATCAGTCACTATTTCATGTACCGCAAATGTGGACGTGTAGGGCAGGGCAGGGCAGAACCCTCGCCACATTTCCCAACTGGTTTTACCATGCTGCCATGGACAGTCATGTCGCAACAAAATCATGCACATTACTTTCATAATGAACCCTGTATATGTTTTCTTTCACGCTGTGGTTATATCTGTCGAATAATATAACTGCAAGTCATTAAATTTTCCTGAAAATGAATTTTAAAGATTGGCTGCACGTTCCCGACTCATGCCCAGGAATGTGCAACATATTATAGGCCACCCTGTGTACGTGACATCAGAGTCCACACCTCGAAATCGCCAAGAAATGACGAAGCTGGCTCCTTTTTCTACGAGACAATGGCTGACAATTATCGTTTTGACAGATGTGATATCCGATGATTCTCTTCGTCTTTCCACAGCATAATGCACTGAGTTTGGGTCACGTCAGCTGCCTCATGCAGCGGCTATGGGTCACAAGCAAACGGCGATCTTGTATCATTGCTGAAATCACTGCTGTCTAGTTCGAAAGAGCTGGAAAAGCTCCTCATGTCATCAGAAGACATAGTCAGCTTCACTTTGCTGGCGTTAGTGCCATGTGACCTGTGTGCTTAACATGCATTCTGCGTGTTTGCATTAAGGTAGTGTAGGATCTGACGTAATCAACTCATCGTAGACATCAGTCGAAGCAGCTACCCATTTCCGTTTCAGTACCTAAGCAAATTGAACCACCCTACCAGTGACAGAACTGTCAATGCCATTTGAAAATGACAGCCTTATATAGTCCAAAAGTATGCCGGAGTTGCCTTTTAAGCATAATATTAAGAGCCAGGAAGACAGTGGAGTGGATTAGAGTGCAAAGGGGTGTAGCCAATATTCTAGTTGACATTAAAAGGAAGAAAATGGAGCTGGGCAGGCCATGTAATGCATAGGACAGATAACAGGTGGTCTATTAGAGCTGCAGAATGGGTGCCAAGGGAAGGGAATCGCAGTCAAGGATGGCAGAGAATTAGCTGGTCTGATGAAATCTGCAGGGATAACTTTGAATTTAGAAGACAAGGGTAAATGGAGATCCCTTGGGGATGCAAAAAAATAGGCCGATGATGATGAACATACATAATACGTGCAGCTTTTATGTTGCAGTTTTATAGCTTTATAACAAATAGAGGTGCGCTCACTGGCACAACTTTGCTGCTCAGCACTATATGTTCTCCATAAGCCAGTTTGCTGGGGCGTGTATTAAACGCACATATAATGTTTATCTAAATGCATATCCAGATATGCCCCTGGACGACACACCAAAGAATGAAAACCTCGGGATATATATTCTGTAGGACACACCAACGTACAAAACCCAGAGGTAATGGCAAAGACAGCTTCGTTTTAAAATCATGGTACGCTTTCCATATTCCTTTGCCATGTACACTGCCATGTGCTATATCCGCACTTCATTCTTATAGAATGAAAGCAGGAACTTAACAGTGGGTAACAAATTTCAGTACACATTAAAGGCAAGAAAAAAAAAATAAAGCCAACCTGTTGCAACTCCAAGCAGAAGCACAAGTGTGCTGTTGACATTTGAACCACACCAGAAGAGGGCGACATTGTAGAGGTTACCACTGCACAGACGTAGACAGTCAGATATGTAATTAGACAAGGGAAAACCCAATGAATTGAGCTGTGCAAAAGACAGTTGACATAAATGATGTATTCTATTCTGTAATGGCTGCCCTTACAACTAAGACTAAGTGCAATGGCTAGCACATGCTTGTACACACCACACCACAAAGTACAAGATTTTAATTGATTTATGGGGCTGCCCGTGCCAAAACCACAATCTGAGTATGAGGCAATCCATAGTGGCAGATTCCGGATCAATTTTGGCGCCCAGGTGTTCTTAACGTGCACTTAAATCCAAGTGCACTAGCGTTTTTGTATGTCACTACCGTCGAAATACGGCTGCCATGGTCAGGATTTAACCTGCGACCTCGAACAATGCCATAGCTATCAAGCTACCATGGTGGGCACAGAAGTGTTGATTTGGCATGCACCCGCTTCTGTAGTGTCGCCTAGAACCTATAGTGTTTTAATGCGGCACTGTGTCTGCACACCCTGTGTCAGTTGTCCGCTTGACAAATTTTCGCTGTGTTTATTTTTCAGAAATAGCAGAAGCGAACCCTACCTTCAGTTTGCCTGCAACCACCGTTTCTTTGCCTTCTCACATCATCTTTTCCCTCTACCACCTTCTCCCCCTATACGGGAACTGCAAGAGTAGCAGGGCTGTTATTCACTCATTTCAAAACTGCATCGGTTCTACCCATTCTCTGCCTCCCCTTCCCCCTCCTCTCTACAGTTCTATCTACATCCCCTCTGGACTTGAACATTAATAAAAAGGTAAGTGCTGCAGTTTCTGCAATGCTTTTCACAGGGGTCATGGATAATTACAGCTGTCAAGAGGCTAATATGGCGACATCCAGGGAGCTCCAAAGGGCATTGTGCCCATGCCATGCAATGGAAAGGTCCAAACAAATTTCTCGCGTCGGCTTCCCTTTCTGCCGTGCTGCTGCCAAGTATATACATGCTTTGAGGCACCCCCCAACACAGTATGCCAGACAACAGCAGCAGCAGCAGCAGCGCAAAAATCGATGGAAGAGGCAAAGAAAGCTTCACTTTAAAAACAAAAGAATCAAGTCAACAACTCCGTAACTTGGCAATAAAAGAATGCCATCACAAATCAGTAAATTTCACCTATTGAGACAAGCAAAGGCAACAAAATTGACATATTATACACCACTCCCAAGAAAAAAATGTCAATTTATGAAAAGGACTTCGTGAATATATTGCAACGGCTCATAAGCTCTCAAATATTGCATCAATCTCACATAAGTAGTAAGCTTATATGTCAAATTTGTTTGACATATGCTCTAAAAGATGCAGTTTTACATAACTGCGATATCCGTTTTGGGTGCAGAATTAAGAACTTGTAAGCTTCGTGCTTCAGTTTTTAACACCAATTTTTGGCTACTTTTGTAAGAACTATGAGGCCCTCGACCAAAATTTAGGTTCCTACAGATGGAAGAATTTGGTTTGCTCTTTAAAGGAGCCTTGAACCACCCCTTGGGCTTGGTGAAAACACTTTCTGCAAGCATATGCTGATGCAACTAAAATGGGCCAAATTTTGTACTCGTGCGCAGTGCATAGAGCTTGGAAGCAAGAGCACAATGTCGCCTTAATCTTAAAATCTCAGTTTTCAACAGAGGCCTTCTTACCCATGTTGGGGCAGTCGGCGGCAGCTCCCTGGCAAATTCCCACAGAGCACTGCCATTGGTCGATAGCTGACATCAATCATAGATTATGTTTGGATCAGTGCGCTTCCTCCTACTGTTGCTGTGTATATTTATTGACGCAGTTTACTAAACTGGCTGAAGCAAATGAAAATCCTCACTTATAATTTCAATAAGAATTATGCACTTCCAGAAGAAGCCAACTATTGTCTGCTTACTAAGCTTGGCCATGGCCACCCGCATAGGAACTAAACTGTCGCCACACTGCTTATCAATGTCATAGCCATGGGGTCCCAGTAACTTTAATTAGTTCTGAACACTCAACTAGCCTCAAACTACTACAGAAACTTAAGGTCACACCACACATAAGCTTGCCAGTGCATGCTCACTCCTGGCAGCTCCTGGCTAGATACCTTGACAGACATCACTTCGTACTGAGCTGTTGAAAGCACATCTAAATGCGCAAACGGGATGTGGCTACTATTCATCAGTCAAGCTGGTGCATGACAAAGCTGGTCCGCACTACATAGCATGGCCAGACTGGAGCACATATGCGCGAGCGCACAATGCAGCCCAGTCGTGAACATAGCAAACGCACTACAGTTGCCATGCAACTGTGTACACTACATAACGTAGATACTGCAGCTGCCACCGGGGGCCGCGACGAGCCCACTCACTGCTGAGCTCACTGTGACTCGCCGAGGACGCTCGTGTACTTCGAGTGGTCTCAGTGAGCCACATAGCTCCAGGTGCATTGCGAGCCTGCCCAAACACCAACATCCTGGTGGAACATATCTGCTTCCCGAGTTGCACACCTATGAGGTGTGTCGCCATCATGGTCGAAGCTCGTTACGAGTGAACATAAATACAATATTTGGTTCGACCCTCGGAAATTGTGTCATTGCTGTAGAGATAAGTGCAAAACGAAATGTGCTACTTGCCACTCATTGCAAGAAAACCATGCATAGCCATCTAGTACACAGCAGCACAGCAAAGAGATGAGACATGGTGAACTCCTCCATAATTTTATGGATAGCCTCCAAGTTTGGCGTGTCATAGGCACCAAAATCAGGAGTTGTGGCATATCCATAAACATTCAAAATCAAATTTGAACTAAGTAATCAGAGCACTGTGGGCACGTCCCACTCTGCTGTAGCCTTCGCAGTGCAAGGCACTGAAGAAGGAGCAAGAGCACAGCAAATTGGATCACAAGCAATCTTTGTGGCAAAAACTACTTCAATATGTTCAGCAGAAGCAGAGTTATTGGCAATCAAAGTATTTCTGAAACAGGCTATTTTAACTTCAAATGCATTTCTTGACTTTGACAAAAAGTGGTTCAGGGCCCTTTTAAATGCAACCAATTTTAGCCAAATCAGTTCAGCCATTGTCTATCTGCATTTCATGTGCATCTGACCAAAATCGAAGTCAGTCCCAAGTGAAAGCTTACTCTAAATTCTGCAATTGCAACAAGCTTCCAAAAGTTAGGAAGTATTAAGATAAATAGCAAAAACTTCATCATAGCAGCGATTATCATGCAAATTTTTGTCCACTGCTGCGATGTAGCTTGATCAGCAAAAAATTTAATTTTGTTACAAATCCCAATTTTAAATAACCTTAGATTTGTGTTACTGAAACATTTACACTAGTGGTGTACTTTTTCAGCCTCCTTAACTAAATATGCCTATTTATTGTTTTTCTGAAGTCATGCACACGCTGTGAGCATCTATTGGCACAGGCTTGTTGTAAAAGAAAAAAACTAAAACAAAACACACAGGTTGTGAGGGATACCATATTAAACGCCTCCGTAATAATTTCAAGTACCTGATGTTCCTTAAAATTCACCTAATTCTAAGTAAACAAATACAACCTTTGTCCGTAAAGTTCCGAGACTCAGTCCACAAAAAAAAAATAATGCATTTAACATTGAAATCCTTTGTGCAGCACCCCTTCGAAATAGTCTCCCTCGCAGTCTATACACAGCTTCCAATGCTTCTTGAGGTCTTGGAAACAGCAGGAAACGGCTTCTTTTGGCAGGGCTGTCAGCTCCTTTGTCGTGGCATCTTGAATGGCCTCCACACTTCCCATCTAACTACCTTTTAAGGCTCTCGTCACACGAGGAAACAGGAAAAAAATCACATGGGGAGAGGTCAGGCGAGTATGGCAGATGGGGAAGTACAGTAATGCTGTGCTTGGTGAGAAATTTTGTCATGCTGAGAGCAGTGTGCGGCCTTGCGTTATCGTGGAGAAGGCTCCACTGTCCAGATGCCCATAAGGCAGGGCAACGGCATCACAGTGCATCACGCATGTGTTGGAGCACGCGGATATAAAACTCCTGATTCACCGTCTGCCCTTGTGGGACGAACTCGTGGTGTATGACACCTCTGGCATTGAAAAAAACTATCAGCATCGTCTTTGTTTTGGTTTTCTGTCGTCGCACCTTTCTCGACGCCGTAGAGCTTGTGAGCCGCCATTCGGCACTCTGCCTTTTTGTTTGAGGATTGTATTGAAAACATGTTTCATCTTCAGCAATGATGCTGTCGACGAATGCAGCATCCTTCTCTGCCTCGGAGAGAAAATCAGCACTCACGGATGCCCGCGTGTCCTGGTCCTGTGTGAGGGAGTATGGCACAAGTCTGGAATTTAGCTTTCATTTCCCCAAGTTCTCCCACACAATTTGGTGGCATGTTGTCTTACTAATGTCGAGAGCATGTGGACTGCAATGGTGTGGTCTTGCTGTACAATCTCCCTGATCCAAGCCACATTGTTTTCATTCCGTGAGGTTGCAGGGCGCCCCTGCCTTGTGTCGTCTTCCACCGACGTTCTCCCCAAAACTAATCTCTTGTGCCACTCGAAAACTCAGACCCGCGATAATGTCTCGTTGCCATAACTATCATGAAGGAGCTCATACATCTGTGTGGCTGTCTTGCAAAGCATCGCAGAGAATTTTATGTTTACACGCTGTTCAAGGTGGACTTCCATCTTTCCACATCCACTCATAGTAGAATGCGCAGACGACTAGTGACAATGTATATTTCTACATGTAGTGCCATCTACACTCTTAAGCAAAATTACACCCTTTTGCCATACAACGATAATCGTCATCCGTCTTGTCCGCATTTTTTTTTCTTTAACACAGCGCGCCCAATCCTTCCCAGTAACGAACGGCATGCGTGTTATCAGCATGACATGGCATTCCCGACAGGAAAGTAGTGGGCACGGCGTTTTCAAGAAAGGAAACACAAGCACGGCACATGATTATTGTTGTGTGGCAGAGATACACCCCAAAGAGTAACTTTGCCTAAGAGTGTAGCGGCTGCCACAGCAATTAACATAAATAGCTCAGGTTAGCCCGAAAAGATGGCGCTACACATACGCACCAACATTTGTTCTGGGGAATCATTTATAGAGAAGAAAATAAATCAGTCTCGAAACTTTACGGACAAAGGTTGTATTCCTGCATCTTTCCTCCATCAAAGTGTGACTGCCATGGCCAGGTATGGAACCTGCGACCTTGTGCTAAGCAGTAGAGCAACAGTGTAGGCTCTTCTGAAGAAGTCTTGAAGCTCAGCCACCCAATGACCAAATTACCCATTTTGTCGTGAATAATCATTACGAACAGTCGGACAAAACAATTTGATAAGAAGGCACTATAGTCACAGACAACTTTCTGTGGCAACAAAAGTAGACCTACCAAGGCAAAGCACACACACAAATGAAAGCAGTTCTGAAAAAAGGGCCACATTTCCATCCACCATTAGGAGAATAGAAAACAAAAACACCTTATTTACAGTAGCAAAATAAGACAAAAACAGGCCACTGAGAGTTAAATATGACTTACTTTTTTTTGCTTTTATAAAATTTAAATTACATTCTGGGTTTTACGTACCAAAACCACAATATAGTTATGAGGCACGCCGAAATGGGGGACTCCGGAATAATTTTGCCCCCTGGGGTTCTTTAATGTGTACTCAATGCACAATACACAGGTATTCTTGCATTTCACCCCCATAAAAATGAAGTGGCGGCGGCCATGATTTGATCCCGCACCCCCCAGGCTCAGCAACAACACCGAAGCCACTACACCGCCACGGCAGGATTTTCTACTCTTCCACATCTGGTCGAATGGAATACCGTCACATGTGGGAGCTACACCATATCAGTATCTGCTCCAAGGAACCAAAAGACTACTTGGCACGGTAACAAATGTGCAGAAGCGCTCTGCCCGCGTAACATTCCCTTCATTGTCACAGAAAGTTGTCCATGAATATAAAGGGCACTTTCTCAGAGCAGTCACAATGTTTACCTACTCCCAAGTCAGTGCGGCCAACATCATCAGATGCATGGCGTACATCACAGTCCCGTGCCAGTAGGACGCCATGGCTCCATGGCTGCAGCGGAGGTATGGTTCACCGACCTTCAGGTACACATTGACAAAGCCTACAGTGGAGACAGAGCAAATTAAACATACTCAATAACAAATAGTACTCAATGTTCCATGCATAGAAGGAAGGATTAAGTGACTGATAGCACCTTACATCCCAGTGGGCTTTCAGGGATACTATAGTCAATAGCACCAGACTAATACTGACTACACAAGGCAGTTTAGTTCGCCATGAATGCACACTAAATGCGCATTCTTGCATTCTGTACCCAGTGAATTGCAGTTACTACGGCCAGCATCATACTCCCTATCTCAGACAAGCTGCAGAACACTATCGCCACTAAGCCACCACAGTTCACATTAGGAGAGCGGAACTCCACTACAATGTTTCTATTTTTACATTTACTGGTAGCACCAATTCATTTCATGCTGTACTTTGCTATAAAAATGTTTTTCTGTTGCCCTCGCTTAGATCTTTTTTGTGTCTCCTTTTACAGAACCTATGGCTTGCCATATAAAAGTTGCGAGTTGCATCATATTGTTTGTTTATGTTGCTGCACACTAATATAAATTATTGCATCATGCCACTACCATACCCACTGCAACAATTATGCATTACACTATCAAGGCTCAGACACCCTCTAAATAACACTAAATAGCACTAAATGCGAAAGGAATTTCTAACATGCTATGCAAATCAATTTCTCCACATCAAACATTCAAGTACAGCAACACACGCTAGTCTGTCACTTCTCTTAAGTATGCAGTAATATGCACTGTATGACAGTGCACAGCAGGCATAGTATTGTGACAGCAATTGCTAGGTTAAAGACAAGTACATTATGTGAAGGTTTGTGGACTACAGTGATCACAGAATGAAATGCAACAGGGAGCATTTAGTAGAACCCTGCATATGTCAAAGTACTCGAGAGTACCATGTCATGTTGCTAGGATCTGGTCACCAAAGGTAATGTGGACTCCAATCTAAGTGTACGCACCGAAATCACGTTGATGCGAGATGAACTGCAACCAGTGGAAACGAAAGTTATGTGCATTAGTTAGCCTTAAAGTGAGGCGTTTCATTCCGTGAGCACTGTACATCAACATGGCTTTTTTAAACCCAGTGCATACCTCTAAAACCCATCACGCAGTTCAGTTTATTCTACGGTACAACATTTGCATGTTCAAAGCAGATATGGTGGTATTCGAACAACTCAACCTAGCCGAGAAGTGGGAACCGATGCACGCAGTAAACAAAAGGAAAGTGACAACCTACCTATGAAAAGTGTACATGCGCTTAGGCTTTGAAAGGCATACAAACCTGATATGATTCCATCTAGCTCTAGGCCCACAGTAAGGGATGCCACACTTGCAAATGCAGATATCGCCAAGGCTGCACAGTAAAAAGCGAGGAATTGAGAAAGCACGCCTAATAATAACTCTAGGTTGCTACAGACCAGCGGGAAACAATGAAATGATGACAACACAGAAATGTATGCATTGAACAATCAAGCAACGAGTTCCTCTAGCAAGATAAGCTCAAATATAGTTGAAATACTGGAATATTCCTTAGAAGCCTAAATTTCTCATAAAATGAGTGCATAGATGGAGTGATCACTTTTAAGTTTAGCAAAATTTTTAAATATTGGCTGTAGCACAAAACAAATTAACAAAAATACTAATTAATTAAATTCTGAATCACTTAATCCACTGAATTATAAACTGCAATTTACTCATTGTAGCCGGTGAAATTGCAAGACATATCTACTTGAAGTTAATCTCTTGGATGACACCAGTTTCGAGATATCATTTCCCAACGTGTGGGACCAAATACATGGGTGTTCCTGCAACTTTTGTGCTTCAATGCATAAACGAGCATTTTGTTTGAACAAAAATAAGTGGAACCACAGTGCATTTTTATGACGAGTCTGATGGTGCATGTCTAAAAACTGGTGTCATTCAGTAAATACATTCAAAGTGGATACACCTCACAAACTCACTGGCCACAATTTGTAAATTGCAATACGTGCCGTAAAGTAATTAACAAGTTAATTAGTGATTTTTCTAAATGGAAGCCATGGATACTGAATTACATTTTCATGCGGGAAAGAATATTTAGGACAAGCTGGCAGATGTCTTAACTATCACATACGAGAGCACTCAAACAATGCTGACAAATTGGCAGTGACCAGTCATCTTGTTGCACACTGCCTATACGGTGGCTGCAAACTTTTGTTTAAAAAGACTGATGGCCAGACACTCTGATCAAGTGACGAGGGAAATTGTAAAGGCGTTTGAAATGAACGGAAACAACGATTGCGTGAGCTGCTTATCTGTTGTGTTGTCAGAGAAGGAGATACTGTTCTTGTCACGATAGCAATGGCTTGTTACGCTGTTAAGCAATCTGTGATGTGGAGACATTACACTCCCTTTCCATTTTTCATTGTATGGTGCTATATATACTGTGACCAAGTACAATAAATCATCAGTTGTTAATGGTGTTCTGTCCTGCCTGCCTTCTCTCGTGTTGTGCGTTTCTTTGCACTAGAAACTTGACACACAATACCAACTAGCCCACTAGTCTGTTTTCTTGAGTAATTACCAACTAGCCCCCCAATGTTTTTGTTGAGTAATGTCCACCTCTTCGAATAATCCAGGTTACGGAGAAGAATTATGCTATCTGCCACATATGTATATTTTTTTTTAAATTCCAGTAACTTCAAAATGATCACCCTGCATAATGTCTATGAGAATTTGACTGCAGAGTCTATAGACATTTACAATAGACTGCGCATTAGGCTGCACCCTGTCACTCTTTAAGAAGATGTTGCGATATTCAATAAGTACTAACATGTTACCTTCTTAACAAGTGCAGGCAGTAAAATGACATTTAGTACTTTTCACTACCTGCAGAACCTAGGAAAAAGCACTATGGTTGGTACTAAGTACTACTGCAGCAGTGCAGTTACTAATACAATCTGAAATTTTTCACTTTTACAGAGTTTCTAAAAATTAATTGCCTGTTATGGATAACATAATTCTAGTCCTTGAGCTGGATTATTCGGAGGCACACATTACTAGCATTAGAAACTGAAATGCATATTCAACTCATCAACAAAAATTAACTAGTTAACTTCTTAATTACCTTACGGCACATATGGTAATTTACGAATTGTAGCCAGTCAGATTGACAGACATGTATACACTTAAAATGAGTATCCTGAATGATACCAGTTTGGAGATAAGTGCCATAAAATTCACTGCAAAAATACAATTTTCCACTTATTTTCTTAACAAACACCTCTTTTAAGCATTTAAGCACAAAAGTAACTGGAATGCCCATAAACGAGCAGGGGGGGTTAAACGAGGGGCCCGATTTTTATTAGTCAAATCATAAGACGTTAACACTGACACCAATTGGACAACAGCTAGGAGAAATTACTTACTTGTGCTGAATAAATGAAATAAAGAAACGATAAATGGAATTGAAAGTGGATGAAAAAAACAACTTGCCGCAGGTGGGGAACGATATATTTCACCTGCGAAGGTTGTGGGATCGTTCCCCACCTGCGGCAAGTTGTTTTTCCATCCACTTTCATTTCAATTAATTTATAGTTTAATTCTTTATTTCATTTATTAAGCACAAGTAATTTCCCCTATGTTGTCCTTGGTGTCGGTGTTTGTTGGCTTCTTATATGAAATGCCCATGTATTTCGTACCCCACTTAGAAAAATGTACCGAAACTGCCGTCGCAAACTGCAATGTGTGCCGTAACTTTAATTAAGTTAATTAGCGAATTGTTGTTGATCTATAGTTGATTGCGCGTTTCGATTTCTCGTGCTAGTAATACCCACATCTCTGAATAATCCAGCTCAAGGCCTCCAACAGGCTATTTTTTAAAATTCCTGAAAACTTCAAAATGATCAAGCCCGCATATACGCTCGACACGACAGCGCACCTTCGGGTCGCCGCATCTGCTGGCACTTTAATTGTACCACTGAAAATCCACGGCTTTACTTTAAACATGCATAACATGCGCCAATAAACGCGCCGCTATTCGTCACACCCAGTGACGCAGTCGGCAGGCGCGTGCTATCTCGCCAGGTGTGCACGGAAAACCCAAACAAAGCAGCGCGCTGGCATGCGTCGTCTATAGCTCTGGGCGCGCGACGGAGCGTGAAGCCGGAATGAAGCAACACGCAGCTGCCCGCGTTGACAATGACGCAAGGACATGCGACCAGCACTGACGCGCAAGTATATTACAGCAAGATGACACTTACCGTAGAACCATATCTGTTCGCGTTTTCGGCCGTCCGCCAACGGGGCCTTTCTGCCTGTGGCCCAATATAAGAGGCCGGCTACGGCCACAAGTACCACTACTACGCCCACACAAACGGGCAAGGCGCTATCCCACTTGAGTAGCTGGGCGACCACGTTGAATGCGTACGTCGTTGGGACGGCGAGCAGGGACACACCGAACACTTTGGTCGCAGACGAGAACGACGACATGACCTGGTTTCGCGACGGCTCTGCGGTCTGGTCTTCGATGATAAAGCGCCCGTGGCGAGTGGTTCAACGCCTGTCCAAAAAAAGCCTTCGACTTCCGCGGTGTTTTCCTTGCAGTTCCCGCAGCGCGTGCTCATCAGAAAAGACGGAAGAAAATAAACTCCCCACAACCGAGAACACAGGCAGCAGCCGACGTCGCCTCGAGATCTTGGCAAGAGTTCAACTCGTTCAGCTCAGTTTTCTTCACTGCGTCGCGCCAACATAAGTCGGCAACAGCGGAGAAAGCACATTATGCCTCCATCGGGAAGTAACAAAGCGTGCAGCGCAATCACGACGTTATAAAATTGCGCAGTTAAATTGTTGCGCGTCGCTTATATCAGTTGCTGCCGCGTGACGAGGCCGCCTGTTGTTGCTTTCCTGCACAACGCGACCCATAGTTACCAGACGCCGAAGATTTGCCGACTAAATGTCAACGTTTTCGGTTTCGTTCTTATAAACTATGGTTTCGTCAGAATGTTTCATGCGTTGCGGTTATATCCCAGCAGTTATTTTTTACGCGTCTGCACACATCGCTCGTGCTACGTGCACACGTTGGCATGCGCATAAACAAACCGGTTCTTGACTGTGCTTGTACACAAATTCCTTTCCACGAACTTTACTCAGGAGCAAGAACAGAGAGACACGGTCATAAGTTACGTATTTATTGCCTTAAAAATATATACATATATATAGGTACATAAAAAAGGTCTGTCAGCTAAACTAATCCTAGCTCCAACACACAATCATTTGAGGAAGTAAGATTCAAAAACACTTTATTGTTCGCTTGGCAGGTCAGCTGACCAGGGTCTGTATTTTCTAATAATCCAGTTCATTTTCCATTCTTTCCATTCCGGCACTGGCTTAGACAATGTCGCACAGCCGTTATCGCAAGGATTAGGCCGCTTGGCACAACGGTTATGAATAATGTAAAATGGGATGGTTCATTACAAGATACAGTCCCATATTGTGTCCACTTATGGCACTTCAGCAACCTTGAATGGGCCGCACCATTTCTACTCAGTTTTCACAGAAAGCCAAGATAAAAGCTCCTGAAATATTGACGTGCACACACTCGCATACTGTGCATGATGTCACACACGACTCCACACAATGCCAAAAAGTTCCTGAGAACAGCCAGCGCAATGGCTGACAGCTGTAAATGGCAGTCCATTAGATGATGTGGAGAGAATGATTCTAGCTCCAGCTACACTTCCATGACGAATATCCAAGGGGCTGTGGGGAGCGTTCGTTGTACAGAAATAACTCCAGTCTTGATAGCTTCATACATGTACCTGAAAGATAAACGTTTCTTTTTTTTAATTACTTACCTAAAGCAGTCATATTCACATGCCTACTCAAGCTGCTCACCAGTGGCTTTTTTTGTTTTTTTCTGCTTCTCATGCTTTACCAAGAATTTAGGGTGAACTTGTATGTCCTACTAACAATATGTTTTAACTACAATATGTGCACACAGCAATGCAGATTAATAAAAACACACCTGGAACCTTAAAAGAATAACCAAAAGTAACATGGATGGTATGCCAGAGTAAACGAACATGATCACATCACTGCAACACATTTGTCACTTATCTATCATCAAGAAATTTTTGATCATACCCAGCTTGTTTTACCAAGATTGCATTAGAACTGGTAGGCAGAGAATCATTATTGCAATTAGCAGGAACACAAGAACACATGGCTTCATGTGTTATCAATACAGTCCAACAGACTATAGTGCAGAACCGCACAACATGCACATGGCGCTGGTGGCCAATATCCATTCCCTTGCAATCTAATGTATCATATCGTTAGGGCACTGGTCATCGACTACACTGTGTATGGCAACAACAGACTTTGCCTGCTTTCTTGCAGTGCTGCCACACCATCTTCAGCACATCATTCTTGACAAAGCAGTGGAAGGAAGAAGATGAAAGGACAGTGAGCTAGTACAAAAAGGCTGTTGTCAGAAAACATAGGCTGCTGTTGAATGCTTTGTTTGAAGTCAGGTCAAATAATGTCGAGGGTGTAGATTTAGCTGAGCTGGCATCTGTAGCGGGAAACAAAAGTGGCATATGGCAAAAAAAAAGTGTATATGCAAAAAAAGTGTCGACAGGACCCATCTCACAATGACTGTAGACATTAATGCGATTTGCATTCAAGCAATGTAGTGACACACCATATTGCTAAGACACCTTCATTTAGAATCTGTAATGGTCATTCTGAGATTTCCATTGCTTCGGATTCATTACCAATAGCATGTAAGAAGGATCCATTCTTCTAGCCTGGCAGCTGATAAAGCCCTCTTAGTGGCAAGCCTGTAAGTGTAAGGGAGGCCCTGCAACACGTTTAATATACAGTAATGATTGATGTCGTAGAGGGGGCAACATGCAACTGCTGTATGTTACGTTGGGTAACCTTGTGCATCAGCTATTGGGGCGAGGCCTTACGGAGATGCTATCATTCGGAAGCACCTCGTCTGCATAGTATGAGGGATAAGACAGCGTGCTCTTCATACGTTTGACTGGCGGCGCTCGATAAAAACACCATGCGGGAGCCCTCCTGAACATTTCTGTAAGTACTCTCGAAACGAGGGAAGCTTTTTACTGTCAAAATAATAATCTTAGGCAAACAGAAAGCACAGAATGGTTTACAGATGCTATCTTTTTACCGAATATGCACAGTGAACACCACCTGCACGCGGTCGCCACGATGGAGTCCTCCGAACCAGTCTGTTGTGTGAAAGATAGGCAATTGCTGAGAGCAAATTATGTGAAAATATGTTCTTTTGTTGGCTGTCTGCATAACCCAATGGAGCATAACAGAATGAAGCCTCAATGCAGCGATCGCACCGGTTCACAGCGTCTGCGTGTCGGCATGGATGTCCGGGGGCAATGTTTCACTATCTCTGCGAGCACATTTTCGCACCTTGTTGGGAGCTTTAGGCCGCAGCATATGAGCATTTGACAGTGCAAAGGCAACCATTGTTATGTTGGATGCCTTCAAAAGCAGCTGCTAACTATGTAGTGCTTTCAAGTGTTGTCAAGAAGACACCCAAAGCGGGAAAACCTCCCCACTAAACCATAACAGCAGCGCAGATGGGACTTCAAACTTTCGTTTTCAGCTCATTTCAGCACTTCCAAAGCAGCTGACATGACCGCTGTGTCCACGTGTCCCCGTCAGGCCGGCTTTTCCAGTGGTGAAGCTCGCCCCCAATCATTTCACGGGCAATGTTTCAGGGGCTACATAGCAGATAGCAGCAGCAGCAGCACACCAAAGTGGAGGAAGTAGGCTAACAATGCTAATCGCATTCATGCACCCATGTGCCACAGGCCACAGTGTCTACACCTTCTGATGCCACAAAAAGAGGTTCACTAAAAGCAGGCAAGAGACAAGCTTCTCCGGCTGACTGTCATAAAACATTTCTCTCTCTCCTAACTAAAATCGGCCTCCCACCTGCAGCGTTTTGTCCTAATGGCACAATAGAATTGGGGATTAGCACATGTGACTTGAAATGAATTACGGAGCAATTGCATAGGTTTCTTTTTCAGGTGTAAAGCTTTAACTTTCATTGTCAGCTAGAAGAGCGTGCAATCCTACATTTATCAGCAAATTCTTGCCATGCGACATGACTCGCAAGGCAAGCGTCTCGAAGTGCTGGCTAGCACGATTGAAGCTGGTAAGTGTGTTATGTGGGGATTGTAGGCATTCATACATGGTCTAATGGTAGAGCATCGAGCTGCTGTGCTGAGAGAACCATGTTGAGAGCCAACCATAGGACATGTAACTTTATTTCTGTTTTTAAGGCAAATGCCCTAGGTGCCTACGTTACCAGTGCCTTTGGTAAAACTGCACCGTGACGAAAAATGGCCAATGCCACAAAAAGTAAGAACACGTAAAAAAATGCTCGGATTAACGTCTCATTTCTCAGGGAGGTTCCTATAAACAAAGCGAATTAGTGGCTTTGAAAAGAAAATTTGGTACATTTTGGTCTCAGTGAGTATCAAACACAGGCCTCCAGGGTGCAAGATGAGCACACTTCACTGAAGCCATGGCTGCTCCACAGTTCTGGCTTACTAAAGGTGTGCCTAGTGCATGCCTGACTGCACACGTCACATCACAGCCATCTCACTGACTAGTGCGTGCGTCAGTGGGTGGTGCACATGACGGTGTGGAGGAGGTGGTGCCACGTCAAGAGTGTAGAAAATGAGTGCGTTGATGACATTCCGAGGTCTACAAACGGTATAATGCTTTCGCATTCCCACAAGTAAGCAGTCATAAATGTCTGCCGAATTTTAAGTTTAGTAATCCCGAGGACGACCGTGCAAGTGCGCCACTGCTGAAGGAGCACATGCCGCTGCGCTTTAGTGAGGAGGTAGCCTTAGTGCCACACATGTACTTCTTATTGCGACTCGTTACGTCTTGCAAGAAGTCTATCTCTGACTGTAAAACTTAATACATTACCAATATGTCTTACAAAGAAGTCTAACCCAGATTGCATAATTTCATGTATTAACAAATGTGCAGCAGGCTTTCTTGTGTTACAAGAGTGTAACACCTGCCAAACATTCTTTTTAAGAGTGAGAGCGACATTTCAGGGGCTGGATAGCATACAGCCGCAGCACGCACGAGTCGGGGAAGTAGGCTATGAACGCTAATCACATTTTAAAAAATTGTATGGGCTGTATCACGAAAACAGCCACAGTTGGGTTTATGTAACAACTTGTACATGTTGCAGAGGGTGTATGGGCACTAGGGTACAGAAACAATGTGTAAACAAATACAGAACTTACAAAGCTTAGATCCTTAACCTATGTTGCAGCTAGTGTAGTGACACTTGACACCATCAGGCAAAATAATGGATGTGGTTTGCCCGTAACCATTGTTTCCTTGTTTTCTCACGTCATCTTTTTCCTCTCCTGCCATCTCCCCATATATGGGAACTGTGAGAGTGGCATTCGTTTTGCAACTGCGTCAGTTCAAACCACTCTGCCTCCTCTCCCCAGTCCTCTCTACAGATCTATCTATGCCCCCTCTGGACTTGCACATTAGTAAAAAGGTAAGCACTGCAGTTTCTGCAGTGCTTTTGGGGGGGGGGGGGGGGGTATGAGTAATTACAGCTGTCAAGAGGCTAATGTGGCGACACCCAAGGAGCTCCAGAGGGCATTGTCCACATGCCACGCGATGAAAAGGTCCAAACAAGTTTCTCACGTCGTCTTTCCTCTACACCACACTCCTGCCATGTATACAGATGGTCCACATCTGCCCCCCATGGCCCTAAGTGGAACTGCCCAACTCTTCCAGGGCTAGATCTAGTACACATAACTACCCAAGGTAGTGGCCGGATCGATGGCCATCGCCATAGCACAATTCATTGTGCAATCCACGCATAACGTAGAAGTTGTGGGTTCAGATCTCACTGGTGGCACATTATTTTTTCATACACTGGCAGCACATTATCTTTTTGTCCAGTTTTATTTTCCCTTTTCCTCATTCTTTTCTACATTTAAATTTCAGCCACAGCGATTTCCCCCTATGCTTTCCTTTATTGGCTTCATTGTCTGTTGGGTTTAGATTATTGTGATTAGCTAGAGTAGAGTAGCTAGCCCTGCCATCTCTTGTCTCCTGCGCTCTCGCTGCCTATGGAAACAGATACGTTCTGCTGTGTTCAAAGGGGGTGGGCTAAGATTTGCAGCCCTCTCTCTTGCTGCACAAGTCTTTTCCACACTATTTCTGGACCCTACGTGTCGAATGCGAAGGTTCCATAGCCAAGCAAGCTTCAAATTTCTGCAAAAGATTGCACACTTGTAAGCCTTATAACTCCTGATGAACATAGGTTTGAAATTGATGGATTATACCTACTATGGCGGAGTGATCTCTCTCAAATGTGACCACTCCCACGCGAATCAACAAACATGCTACCAAGCTATGCCTTTCTGAATGCTGAGTGAGAGGCTAAATTTAGTACCGACTGCATCACCCATAGCACAACAATGGCACCACCTGTGCACACAACTGATGCATCACCTAGTAAAGGTTTCTTTCCTCTACACGTTGATAACAAGGTAAGGTGCATGGATAGTGCGGTTGCAAAGCTAAAAGCTATAATAGTGTTACATGTTTTCATTTATATGAGATTTTAGCAAGGTACCCTTTATGCTGACCAAAGTGTCAAGACAATGTCAAAAAAGAAATGCAAGACATAGCAGTGTTGCATGGTACCAGTCTCGGTTTTCTATTCCTGAAATTTATGAAATTCTCACGAGCATTAGTAATAGTCGTAAGTAGTTTTGCGTGGCTACTTATACCAGCATGCCATGCCCAGCTAATACTTCCATGCACAGCAGCAAACAAGACACAGGTGCTCCTGTAACATGCTCTTGCCACATGCACAATGAGCAGCCATCAACCTGTGTAGACAGTAAGTGAAGCCATGCATTCCAAAGCTCCTGCTAACAGTGACCAAATAGTACAGTAGACTTCCGTTAATTTCGCTCTGGTTAATTCAAATGTTCAGTTAATTCAATCCCGATCAAAAGCCCTGGCTGGCACCCATACATTTCTTTAGGCCCAAAGTTTCATTATTTCAATCCTAAAATTGGCCTTCACCAGATAATTCAAACTCGACCAGTCAGAATGCAGATGCTTCGCTCCTATAGTGACCCCAATAGCGACCCATTTGCTAGCATCATCTATCTTGGTGGAGATTAGGGGACAGTGAATGCACTGAACCCACGTCATCTATCGTCAAAAAAGCCTGTTTCCGGCTTCAGGCAATAATAGTAGCTCACAATGTCTGATTACAGTAGATATCCGATTCTAACGTGCATTTTTTTTTTCTCCCATGAAAATTCAACCAAAAACCATGTTCACAACGTTTGTGTGCTTTGCCGCATAACAAGTCTGTATTGCGGCAAAGCTGACATTAATAACTATGGCAAAGCCGACATTAGAGGGACTGACAATTGGCCAGAATGTGTTGCGAGACATTGAGGGAAATGAAATGGCCATGATTTACAGTGATAGAACCAAGCACACTGCTCACAATTTAAGTAGAAATTGTAAATCCAAATCCAAAAAGACCAGTAAGTGGCGCAGCCTGATGGTGAAGTCTTGGCACTTCAGATATAGTATGAGATTACTGTACTCAAGTCAGTTGTTATTAAGTGCCGCATACTTATTGCTTAAAATTGTACTTTGTATATTATTAGGCTTTTGAGCTTTACTCTATGCGTATTACGAAGTAAAGGAAAAGTGCACGCTAATGAGCAACGCTGCCTTCGTGGTAATGAGTGGAGCAGCTGAGTGGGCAGAGCTGTTCAACGCATCGCGGTGCACGTTTGCTGTTGTACGTTCGTGAGTTTGTGAGTTAGTACCTCGAGTTTTTGGTCTCTGCCAGATACAAAATCCCATCAACGAATTGTGCCATGTATGGGTGCCAACACTGAAATAATAGCACTACTGGCATATCCTACCACTTGGCTTCAAGATCAGTTTGTGTTACTAGGAGGGAACATCACTGGGGCATAGATTAGAACACTACCTACTGTAGTCAAAATAATTGAACACTTCATAAAACATGAACTGCAGAAACATTGGCTAAAGCTAAAGCCGCACTTGTCATCTGCTTCCCGCCAATGCCGGGGTATAATCGCTATCGCGCTGCCCTATCAATGTTTCCAGCATGTTTCCTAGCACGACTACTTCCTCAATGCCGATTGGAAAATTTAGATATAAGATGTTCCACGATGTTTTCTGCCTTGTCACTGTATGATTGAACACTCAGACCAGTAAGCTTTCTGTTGCATTAAGAAAAACTGGTACCATAAAGATTTCTTGTCAGTCCCTTTAAGAAGCTGGCCACCAGTATGCAATATATTAGACCATTGCCCATTTTTCTTGCTAAAAAATATCCCGTGCATTAGATTTCTACTTTGTTTAGGAACTTTAGTGTTACCTTCACATTAATTTTCTGCTTTGGCCACATAGAAAGCAGCCAAACATTTGATTTAGGGGCATATTAGAGTCAGGCAAATACTGCCAAATAAATCAGCAATGTGTGAGTTTTCTTTTTTTTTTCTGCATCTTGTTTAATTCAAACCAGTAGAAAATTCAATCAATTTCGGCGATCCCGTGAGAGTCGAATTAACGAGCTCAACTGTACACGAAAGCTGTTTTTTTTTTTCATCGATGATCTCTTGTTGGGCTGGATAATAAGTCCTCAAAAGTATATAGCTGCAATGGCACAAAATAAACAGAAGGACACATACCATTCGTCTTAAATTACTGTCTCAAAGTATCAAGACCATATAAAGCCAATAGGCAATGGTTGAAATTGAGATGTAGAAAGTACTAAGGAATAGGGAATATGAAAGTGGACGAAAGAATAGCTTTTCGCCTCTGGGAGATAAACTCGCAACCTCCGAATTACGCATGCATTGCCGTACTAATTGTGCTACAACGACGGCAATCAATCAGTTCACCATCCTGAATATTTATGTGTACTAGGTTATAGCACTGGGAGTGTTAGCCAGCACTCCTCAGGATCATAGTGGGCAGATGTGGAACATCATTTTTTGCCCGATGTAACATATGAATTCGGAAGAGCAGGCATGTGGCTAATAAACCCTCGTATGCTACCTAATGGCATCAAGGCTGCCAGATTGGAGACCCTCTCTATGAATGATGGGAAACAGAGGGGCTCAATTTTTGTTAATCACAATCATATAAAGCCAAACAGACAAAGAACTCAAGGAAACCATAGGAGTAATTGGCTGTGGTTGAAACTGAAATGAGAATATGATGAAGGAATGGTAAAATGAAAGTGGATGAAAAGATAACTTGTCGCCCATGGGAGACAAACCCACACACTCCACATTACACATGGATAATGCAGAGGTTGCAGGCATGTTATACAGAGTCCGCTCTCTACTACCTCTGAGTGTTAGACTTTTAGTTTATAATGCACTATTTTTATCTAACCTTTCATATTGTCATCTGGTGTGGGGTACAACAACATGGTCAAATACATATAGGTTACAGAAAATACAAAAAAAGGTCATTCGTATCATTGCGAATGCCCCGTTTACTGCTCACACTCAACCTCTTTTCGCATCATTAAAAGTAACACCAATTATTGACCTATATAATTTATTGCTAAGTAAACGATATGAAAGAAAACAGAAAAATCATGACACATTCTTTGATGACACAGCTAACTTACGGCCCAAAGCTAATTACTACACAACACGTAACAACGACGTCTGGCATGTGCCATCCTTTCGTACCAATTACAGTCGTCAAATGCTCCAACATATAATACCAACTCTTCTTAATCGGCGCAATGAGCACTGAAAACCTTACGATACGGGTGTTTTTTACTATGCACCTCCTTCCTCTTTTTTTCTTCTCTTATTGTTATTCTTCATTTTGCATTCTTAGTGTTCCTGAGCGTATCGTGTTAATTCTGCCGCCTTCATTTATTTATTTGTTATTTCAAGAAGATGTTCACTAATATTTATTGAATATGATGTTTACCTATGCACTGTAGTCTTTTTTTATTACTATTGTTCTGTCCATGTTCTGTTGCTGCCGGTTTTTATGTACGGGGGTGCGCCCCTCTGTCAAGCCAGTCATAGGCTTTTTGGGTGCACCCCTAACATCCCTGATGTTGAAATAAAGGTATTTGTATTTGTATTTGTATTTGTTGTCGGAGCACTATGACATTGTGGCAACTTTTTAGGGCATTATGACCTACCTCATGTTTTAAGTCCATCCCAGAGCACAGAGCAATGTGACTACTGTTTCACCTTACTGCACTCAGCAGTTCAGAGCAGCTTCTGCAAGAAACAATGATTATTGCACATGCACTTTCGAATTCAAGAACTTTTCTGACTAGCTTAGACTGCATTACGCTGCAATATGCAACTTTTCTACCGTGCTTAACTCCCCTCAACTCTTTTGCTCTTAACCCTGGCCTACACAAAAATACTGGGCTTTTTCACAATAAATTCCATGCAGTGTGGCAAAAGCTAGGAGTCATTTCAGAAGCCAACCAGGAACAATAACCAGAAAAGAAGGCTTATCCACTGTCTGCTGCTAATCCTCTCATGCAAGACACTGCCTCAATGGAAAGATTAGAAATAAAAATGGCAGTAGGTAAGCCGTTCATTTGCTTGTTATATATGAGCACTGCCTCCTCTTCTACTGCCACCTATGTGGCATTTTTCAAGTTAACTGACACCTCGCATCACCTATGTAACATGTCCTGATTCTGTACAGCCTGAATAAACACAGTTCCACTTCTGCTCTAAACTTGGCTGGGCCTGCATCCGACTTGCTCCAGCAACAACACAATGTAACATCATTTCAGAGTAATCGGAACTTTGCAACTACGACCAATGCATTCCTGCAACGACCGGCGTACTTCAAGCAAGACGACAGCCTGCAACCAGCCTGGGACTGGAAAGAAGTGTATACCATACACAAACAAACCTGTGAGTACGCCATGAAACCTGCAGTCATGTGAAAAGCCTTATTCCTCCATGTTCTCGGCGCCCAAGGCCGTCGCGTCATCCAGACGTTTCCCCTCTACCTCCAACAGCCGACGGTGTACAGCCGACAGATCAAGTTACCTACATCCTAGAACAGCCCGACACCTTCTACAAACCATACAAAAACGTAATGCAGGCATCTGCTGTCCTTTAACAGAATGAAGCAAAAGAAAACCAAACATTCAACGAGTTTGTAACAGACCTTTGGAGGAAAGTAGAAAAATGCGACTTCGGGGATAAGAAAGACAGGCTCATTGGCAACTGCATCATTGTAGGAATAAGAGATGCAACACTGTGAGAGCGCATTTTTCATGAACGGGACTTGATGCTCAACAGAATAATAACCATGTGAAAGGCATTAGAAATTTCTCAAAAGCCCTAAAGGAGCTTGAAGAGCCGAGGTTTGAAGTATAAGCCATACAAAAGCAGAAACAACTCAAACAGAACTCACAACATTCAGCAAGATAGAGGAACCAGCAACTGAAACCACAGGTGAAACTGCAACAAAGATGTTCACACTGTGGAACAATGCACAGACCACATGAATGCCCACCCTATGGCTCCAACTGTTACAACCATGGCAAATACAGACATTTAACCAGCATGTGTAGCCTCGGCCAGCGATGCAGCATCCCTTCCCACCAGCGCATAGGCCTCTTGACAATCAGCAGCAATAGGGTCACCAAAAACATTTCTTCTCGGAAAGTTTAGAGCTCCACAACATAAATAACAACTTGCAAGGAATAGAAACGGTCAGCATAAATGGACACGTCATCTTCAAGCTAGACATGGGCTCTGATGTAAATATAATTCCCAAGAATCAACTCAGCACTTGGCCATCGCAACCTGCAGTCAAGCTAACAATGGCATGAGTTAACTACATATACAGGATAAACACTTCCTGTCGATGCCTAATGTGAGCTGCACTGCTCTACTGGAGAAAGCGAGTGCACCCCAAAATTCCTCATCGTTAGCAAACCACTCAAAATGGAAGCGACTTTGGGCGCCAGCACATGCAATGTCTTGAATCTCATAACGGGAAGATAGCTGCAGCAAACAACTTTAGCTTCGTGCACACCAACGCAAACTTTTTTGATGTATTTAAGGTCATCGAAAAACTGCCCGAGGTATATCCCATACAGCTAAAGGAAGGAGTAACTCCCACGGTGTCAGCTGCACACCGTGAACCCAGTGCATTAAAGCACAATTTCAAGGCAGAACTGCAACGAATGGAACAGAATGAAATCATCATAGTAGTTATAGAGCCTTCCAACTGGGTCCATCCAGTTATTGTCCTCGACAAAGAAGACGGCAGCATTCGACTGTCCCAGAGCTCTTCCAGAGAGCCAGTGAGAGGGTCTTCAAGCGGTAACTCACCGTCAAGCTCTACTTCCACAACGTTCTAGTGGCATCAGAAAACTTTGAAGGACAGGTGGCAGACGTGAGAGAGGTGCTCACAGTAGCACATACCAACAACCTTAACTTCAGCAATGAGAAGCTACAGCTTAGTTTGCCAATAACCACGCATCTGGGTCATCAACTCATACCTCAAGAGATCACGCACTAATCCAGGAAAAGCAAAGACTACTGAAATCACATCATTTACGTCAAACAAGAACGGTCAATCAGAAAGGACCATCAAAACAGCCAATTCAATAAAGAAAAAGGCAGCAGATGAAGGCAAGGACCTCGCATTAGTGCTACTTGACTATCATTCAATGCAAACATAGAAGGACAATGCCCAGTGGAGCTGCTAATGCATAGAAAGCTGCATGCATTCCTACCTACCCTAACAAGCGTTCTTGTAATGACTGAGTGGAGGGCGTTGTGGCGGGGGCGTCATGATGGGTATGTGAAGTTGGGATTGATAAAAAATGCGGCGATGAAACCCTGAGGAATAGTGGCAGCTCCAAACACACTTGAGTGGCCGATACAGATGATGATGTTGGCAGGCGGTGGCACGAGCTGTTGGATGAGGAAGTAGGAACGTCACCTAATCAGGAATTGGCATGAAACCAGGGGCACAAGGAAGCCACAGAGAGAAGAGATTGCTCGGAGATGCAGGGCTTGAAGATCACTGGTGTTGAGGCTGGTGTCTTCGAGGTCCAGACCCAAACCCAAGACCCTCAACAGAACTAGGACAACGACGGCTGTCCCTGGAGAGATCCACCGAGTGTAGGGCTCAGCTATTCCTGCTGCATCTACTGTTGTTGGGATTTCTGCTCCTGGTCCTGATCCTGAGCCACCGTGCGGAGACCAGAGGTTGCCTGTGGCAAACAACCAGGCCTTGAGCAACGCTGGTGAGAGGCGCCTGAGTAGAACCGTGAGCCAAGGGGAGCAGCATGGGCACCACTCAGCTGAAGCAGTCACATATGGACAGCCTTGGACTTAGGCCTTGGACTCCGACATCCGGGATTCACTCTGCTGTGCATCCACATCCTTCGTCTGCCACTACCCGCCAGGCCGCTACCGCCATCAACGCAGGTGCAATTGATGTCAACGCACCGCCACCCAAGTAACCCAACTAGACCGCCACCCAACCACTCAATGACTGAGATTTATTTTTTTTCCTCCTTGTTCTGGATCATGAGTGAGCTGAACTCTCATATATACTAATGCTCTTGCTTTTTTTCCTTGTAACGGATACTAAGTTTGTTCCCAGAAGAAAAAAATGGCTTCGTGTTTCCTGAACTGAGGCTCTGCCTCAGTTTAACAACTCGCAATTGAGGAACCTGTCATCACAAAATTGGCGTCCGCAACACGAGACAAAGCCATTTGTTCCAGTTCGCACCTGTCATCATAGACCTGAAACCAAGCTTCCCAACCACACCTCGCCAAGCACTACTCCAGCGAAGGCAAGAGGTACAGCAGAAACATGGTGAGCGCCACATAACAAATATCCTACCACTAATTCCAGGTCAACCTGCATGGCTTCGCCATAGTGAAAACTGGCAAAAAGCCATGGTGGTCAATGTCCGTCCAGAAACTTGTATAGATACACTGTAAGGACAGACACTGGAGGCATCGTCTTCAGAAAACGCATCCATCTACAACAAAGCACTGTGGAACAGACTTACTGAAGCTTCACCGGAGGACTACCACATAGCCAAGCCAAGCACATGAGTGTACAGCCAAGGGTATCCAGCAGTTCCAGCTCAGCAGATTCAACTGCGGCCAGGTACACCTCAAACTACTCAATCCGGAACAAAGATCAAGCCTTCTGTGCGGTACCCCAACTTGAGAAGCAACTTCAAGTAACTAGAGTAAGCGTTGTTTAAGATTTTCCTACCTTGCGATCACTTTGGGATCAGCTTTATGTCAATAATGCATCTGTTAGCTAGAACGCAGATTCTCATTAAAAAGAAGAGTGCATTATATATGCACATCACTTTGACTTCTCCTGCCATCTATGCAAGCTCTTTCAAATTAGATGACAGCTTTCACCACCTATGTAATGCATCCTGAATAAACACAGTTCCACTTCTGCTCTCGTCACGGCTGCTGATATTTGTACCACTCTGCCACAACCCCTATCATTGAGTTTAGCAGTGGTTGAAATAAATAAATAAATAAATAAATAAATAAATAAATAAATAAATAAATAAATAATCTTGTGTCCGACTTGCCCCAGAATTAACAAAACATAGCCCTGCTGAGACACAACTGGTTCATTGTGACTTGTAGCTTTGACTGCACTGCATGAAGAATAGTATCACATTTGAGCATGCCTGCTGCAGCCACTTCCATTCTGTATATCGAATGAAGCAGGTAGGCACCATTTTAAATCTAATCACATGCTCTTTCCTTCGAGATTACAGTCACACCTGCTATCATAGACGTGACAAACGCCAGATGCTAATAATATCTAGCCATTCAAAACACATGTAAATAATAGTATACTTGAGTGCATTTGAGCTGAAGAAATAAAATTGCACTTTCAACCAAAGTGTTCCCTTATAAGAAATCTTCAACTTCCCAACATGTTAAAGGTAGGGTCAGCTGACAGAATTACCTCCTTGCAACCCCCTTGAACTGAAGGAACCGCTACTCAAATGAGAACACAAATGAAGCAGCAGGCATTCCATAAAGGAGGCATTGCCCTGGCACATCATGGGTGGACTCTACAAGCCTTCAAGGAGATATTAGCCTGCATGAGACTGTTGTGGCAAAACAGCACCCTCCTTTCCTGTGGCACATTTGCACTGCTGAACATGAAAGTTCAGTACATCATGTCTCTTCCCCCCCTTTTATTATTATTATTATTATTATTATTATTATTATTATTGTTGTTGTTGTTGTTGTTGTTGTTGTTGTTGTTGTTGTTATTATTATTATTATTATTATTATTATTATTATTATTATTATTATTATTATTATTATTATTATTATTGGGCCAAACCATGATCTTATCATGAGGCACGCTGTAGTGGGGGACTCTGGATTAATTTTGACCACCAGGGGTTTTTTAACGTGCACCTAAATCTAAGTAAACGAGTGCTTTTGCATTTTACCCCCATCGAAATGCTGCCGCCGTGGTCGGGATTTGATCCCATGACCCTGTGCTTAGCAGCGCAAGGTACGTGATGTCTCAGTGACACTGCAAGTTACTGCAGACAATCTTGCAACCACCAACTGACTGCTTTCACTGCAAGCGCCACGTTGCCTTTGGCAACTTTACCAGGTAGCAACTGGGACAGTCAGTGTTTCAAGCAACCTCTGGTTATTAGATGGAGACTACAGTCAGTGACAAGTCAAAAATACAGAAGAGGCTCTTCCCAGACAGCATGATGCACTGATCTCTTTTCTCTTCGCACTTCAAGAACTAGTCCCCCTACACATGCCACTAGCATGAAGAGGCAGTGCCCTAGTTGTGCAGCAACACAATGGGTTTGCCTAGGTCACGTGTAAACAGTCAAAATTATGAAATGTCTGAGACAAGACAGCTCACAACATATACATGCTGTTTGAACAGGGGATCGGGAGAGTGACCTCGCTGACCTCTCAATACAAAGCGCCCACTCATCACTTCCCCACCCTGCCTCGTGCATGGGTGCGCATTCCTGCCAAGATTTAATGGGAAAGGCCAAATGGCACTCTATTATTCAACAGGTACAGCTTAAATTTTGCACACACAAAGCTCCCCAGCAGGTTTTGCAACAAGGAAGTGTCTAAAGAAAGCAAAGATGGTGACATGGGCAGAAGCGACAAGGAAGAAGAGGGAGACTAGACATTCCCACAGAGGCACACTTGCTTGCCGCTGCATTTTTTACTTGTCATTGACTCTATATAGTTGGCCCATTCAGCACACCCACTCAGAGAGCTCACCCTGCACGAAGCCATGCTATCAGCAGAAGGTTGGCCACAACAGCCGTGACTGACGCTCTCCTCTCCGCAGCCACAGATGGCTGCTGAATTACATGAGGTGCTGCTGCTGCACCCAGTTCCTGCAGATCAGCCACAGCTGCTCCACTGGCTTCAGCTGCCATGTCCTTCTGTCCCGTTGCCAACACATCAAACACACACGCATCTCGGTAGGCACCTGACAAGTTCGCAGCACGACATGCCGCATCAGCTTCCTCTAATCGCCAGGCAGGCTCCCCGTGGGGGGCTTGCACGCGCTCTGAGGAGGAGCAGCCCCGAAGACACAGCTGCAGTGGCTGATCACCAGCAAGAGAGGATGGAAGCCGCAGGGCCACTGAGAGGAAGTCACCCTGCCGCCGGATCAGTAGCCGCACTCCTGCGTGGCTCAGAACAAGTTCCACGCGACTTGAACTGAGTGGTGCCAGACGAACTCCTTTGCCTGCCGAAGGTGACCCGTCAACAAAGACAGTTGGCAATGGGTTGTCCTTGATGTCGGCTTCATAGGTTTTCTCCATTGCACAGCCTCTGTGTGCATGGATCACAACAGTCACCTGGAACAGACAGGTGTTATTCTTTAGAAATGGCATATCTTCTCCTAGAGGAACTATTGCAAGGTAAACCAGCACTCCACAAAAATGTTGTTCTCACGGCTTGAGTGTGAAATAGCACAACTTCTTACATATTGGGTATCAGTATGCAGCCCAGACCATACTGAGTTAGCACAGTGTTCCAAACTTTCTGCCATTAGGGGAATCTTGTAGGTTGTCAGCAAATGTCAAGGAACCCTCATGACCTTGCACCAGATCAATAAGGACGATAAGAAAACTTCTTATGGATGTCGTCATTCCTCAATAAGTAGTCACATTGCCAAGTGGGTACATAAAGTTAGCCACACAGAAGTGAGAAGCTGTCAACCTATTCCAGACTTGAAAGTAAACGTAAGCACGAAGCATTTACTGCTTCACTTTAAGGATGCGGTGATAAGGCAGCAAAAGGTTTATGGCTACAGGAAGAACCGCTGAGACCACAGCTACATGCACCCTGCAGAATGGCTACAGCATGGCCTTCTCATGTAGCATGTATAGGGACTTTGTCGACCATTAGTTGCAATTTCTGCTACATTTAGCAAGTCAAGAACACAAGGGAGGCTACTCCCAAAGAAGTATGATGTGCCTGTCCTCTGCATATTAAAAAAAAGAGATTTATAATTGTTCTCTTACAGGTGTCATCACTTGCAGAAAAAAAGCAGTGTAGAGGGACTGCACCAGCTTGGATACAAATGGCAAAAATCGTCAGTCATTGGGAACAAAGAAAACAGCTCACAGCACAAACAAGTGGTTCAAAAATGTATTAGAAGAGGTATTTCCCAGACCTCCTGTACTTCCTCACCGATATCCCCTCTCATCTGCTGCAATGGCTCAGTGGCTATGACGTTCTGCTGCTGCAAGAGGTCACGGGTTCAATATCCAGCCACAGCAGCTACATTTCGGTGGGGACATAATGCGAATATGCTTGTGTACACTTAGCTTTACAATTAAAGAACACCAAGCAGTAAAAATTGACCTGGAGCCCTCCATTGCAGCACTTCTCATAGCCCCAATGTTTATTTAGTATGTTAAAGGGGCCCTTAAAAGCCCCTCGGTCGTGGTGAAAAAAACACAGCCCACGGATAGCATACTCTGCTGTGAACATCTCAGCCAAATTTTGCAGTCGAGCACGACGCATAGATCTCCCAAGCAGAGCGCGAAGTCACCTTTCTCTCAAACACTCTCTTGTGAACAGAAGACTTCTCCTAATTATTTTGTGGATGCTTTATTTTGTAATATATCAAATTCCCATACGCAGCTGCTATTGGCCAATAGTTGACATCAATCAAGAAGGGTGTGCTTGGATCAGTGCATTCCTCTGTACTGTTACTGGGTGTATTTACTGACACAATTTTATAAAAAGGCTGAAGTAAGTGAAAATCTGTCTTCAAATTTGGATAATACAGTAAAAGCTCGTTAATTCGAACCGCAAGGGGAAGCCACTTCAGTTCGAATTAACGAAAGTTCGAACTAACGAAAGTGAAGGAGAGCACTGCGATTTGGAAGCAGTAGGGCATGTCAGAAATTTGGCGTGTCAGAAAGTGATGGCGTGTGCCGCGGGCACACGCCAAGTCGAAGCTCTGTGTTCAAGTCGAAGCTCTGGGTCCGACTGTGCCACACCACCGATGTCCACCGAAACGAACGTTAGCCGAGGCTTAACACTACCACAATGAATCGCGACGGCCGATACCTCCTAAGCTGAAAACAGACGTGCACAACCGATGAAGACTGCCCAGACAAAAACGCTGAACATGCGAAGGTGGCGAAGGCCCCGATTCGTTGGTTCTTGATTGCAAGCGCAGCTGCAACGCACTAGATTCGCTGTGTTTTGGTGCTTGCCGTGCCATCTCCGCACAACAATAGCAGCTGCACAAGATTTGCAAAGCCTCCGAGATTCGCAACGGACAAGAAGTTTCAGAGGTTACGTAGAACGGAGAGGTGGCAGCCGCCGCTGCCTTCTGGCTCACCCTGCGCCGGTTAGATTTTTTTCGATTTTGCCTTCTCTCGCCATTTTCTCCATTCCGGAGGCGATGTAGCCTTGTGTGTAGGCGGTAGGCGCGTTTCTCTGGCCGTGTGCCAGGCGAGCGTAGTTCGAATTATCCGTGAGGGAACCTTCTCGCGTTCGAATTAACGGACTTTTTTATACATAGACTTCTGAGGAGCTTGGCCGGACCAAATCGTACAGTTCGAATTATCCATAAATTCAAATTATTGAAGTTCGAATTAACGAGCTTTCACTGTAATTACATACTTCTGGAATAAGCTGACTATTGTCTGCTCATGCTCGGCCGTGGTTACCTTTGGCATTCAACTTTGGCCACCCTGCTTATCGGTGTCATAGCCATTGGGTCCCACTAATTTCGACTACCATATAGATTCGTGTAAGGACTGTACTTTTTTCTTTTTGCAAATTTGATGAGGTGCATCCCCTACATGGGACCAAACCTTTTGGCCAAAATGATGCCGGCTCAGCCAGAGACTTGTGCACACCCCGCATTTACCATTACATCGGAGGTCAACGCACAGCTCTCGCCATTAGCAGCGTTTCTTTCTTTCTTTTTTTAATTTTGGGCCGCCATGTTGGGGGTGTGGCCCTTACACAAGTCTATACGGTAGTTCTGGACACTTAACTAGCTTCGAACTACGCGAAACTAAAGGTCAGACCACACACGCTTGTCAGCATGCGCTCGCTCTTAGCCGCTCCTGGTTAGACGCCTTGGACTTCACATCGTAATGAGCGTTCAATACGCATAAGTCGACCACTATCCGTCAGTCAAAGCTGGCGCAGGACAAAGCTGGTCCACACCATGTAGCACAGCCAGACAGGAGCATATGAGCACCAGCGCGCTCTTTTGCCCTGTTGTGCACAAAGCAAATGCTGCAGCTGCTTGTGGCGCTGCGGGATGCTACGAGGAGTCCACTGGTTGAGCACACTGCAGTTCGCTACAGGCAACTGCGTTTGGCTACACTTGGCATGTCATAGGTGCCAAAATTGGAAATAGTGGCCTCTGAATGAACATCCAAAATCACATTTGAACTGCGCGCCATAGTCATGTTTAGTATGCTGAGCATTGTGGGCACACCCCACTCTGTCGTAGCCTTTGCAGTGCAAATGATCGAAGGGGCGGAGACACCATGAATTATATGTATGATAGCCAATAAATCCGCTTGTGATGCATACATTGAAGAACTTTTTGTGGTAAATTACTTCTGAAATAGTCTAATTTAAGTTCAAATGCATTTCTTGACTTCAATAAAAAGTGGTTATAGTAACAAAACGTAGCTTATACGTCATAGAGGATACTGTGAACATCTGAGCCCGAAATTGCTCACTGCATGCAGCAGGAAATTTGCAATCCTGTGTCAAAAACAATGAAAAATCACTTGCTCTGCCTTCCACAATGTCATCATGCAGCATCAATGCAAGTAGCTGGACCCAACACCAGTGGCTAATTTAGTGATTGCGACAGCATTCTCAGTAATACACACTTGCTTAATTTTTAGTTAAATAAATGAAGAATGTATGCGTTAGCAATTTCAAAAAGAGAGAAAGCTCATTTCATCTTGCGCGTTGATCCCAACAGTCACCTGGAACAGACACGTGTTATTCCTTAGAAATGGCATATTTTCTGCGAGTAAGCCATGTTTTTCGTTAGTGCGACTGGTGTCGGCGTGACAGCGTGGTGATGTTTGCTTTGTGTGCTGTGTCGAGGTTGCAGTGATCCAACGCGGCATACGGAAACATCGCCTCAAGTGTCTAATGGCGCAGACAATGCCTCTGCAGACTGCACTGGGGAATGCTGGCAAGCAGGTGCCGGGAGGCCTAGGATGTGTCGCCTTCCGATGTGCTCCCTACTGAAGCCAAAAATGTTCTGCCGAGACCTGCGCAGTGGTTGCATTGCGATTTCGTACACCATCTCATTTGACAGTTTCACAAGTGCTGACACTGCTGTATTGACATGCGCAGAACTCGATGACGGCGAGATCATTCGTCAGGTTTTTGCTGCACTGCCGGACGTTGACTCTGAGTCGGAAGATGACGCACCATGTGCTACGCTGCCGTCGCATGTGGAGCATGTACAAGCAGTGACTTTGCTTTCAGCCGCCTATAGTGACCGTACGACCCTCTCCGAGATTCAGGCTTATGTGACTGCACGTAAACAGAACCGGGTGCAACGCCGCATTCACGATTTCTTCAAGCAAGCCTACTGCCGAGCTCGAATAAGTGCATGGATATAAAGGATTTTTTTTTTTCTTAATCTGCTTTTTTGGACACCTGTTTATTCGGACATTTCCGCAGTACCCGTGAGGTCCGAATAAACCGTCGGCGACTGTAAAGAGTTACATGCTTAAATGGCATGCTTGACAACACTTGTCATGCTCACCGTCACTTCAATGTGACAGTATCATGATAGTGAAACAGGCCATTGGACCAATTGATGTCATTGCCAGCATTTTCGAACTTTTGCTGCACTTTCACTCCATTGCATATCCACACTTCAGTCTGTTCCTTGAATACTGAATGCTTGACTTTCCTGCATAGCTTAGCAGGCAAGTGGTTGAGCTTCCAGCATATTGTAGAGTAGTGCTATGATTTTGAATACAGCATTGAGCTGCTTTTTCAAGCTGGTGATTATATGTGCAAACAAAAATTTCATTGTGGACACACAAATACAGTACTAAGCGGAAATGTTCTCGGCTTAATTAAGGTTGATCATTTATAGCAGCATTTTCACTTTCACATGAATTGCTGTCCATCTCAATGTCTCACTCTTGTCATGGATGCTTGTTGATCTTATGCCAAATTCTAATGTCGGAGTCAGTATGGGCAACCGACTCCGCGAGCGAGCATGTAACTACAGTGTAGAATGACACCTCCAAATCTGCAACTTGAACACACGCCCTGGCACTAGAGCAAGGAGGCACTCGCGCGCACCATACAACCAGATATACAGCTACCCAGCGACCCTTGTGTGCCAGTTCATCTGCATCTCCGATCACAAGCGGCGGCTTCTCTATGATGCATCGTGTAGCACGCACGACACTACAGGGAGGTAGAGACAGGCCGCAACACAAGCACTGACCAGCAATGGAAGATTTATTACCTAAAAGGCAGGGTACAAGCCAATGTACAAAAAAAGTACACAAAAATTTGAAAAAAGCTCCTTGACAATTGCTGACTTCCACATTACACCTTTGCACATACAGCCGACAGTGTTTGTGAAGAAAAGGAGCCACTCTCGAAGATAACATGTAGAGGGACAATTGAAGCTACAATGTACTAAAAGTCTAATGAAACGCATAAGGGGACGGGGCAAGCAGATAGTATGCCCAGAGGTGAATGGGGTACATTAGTGATGGCACCAATGTGCACAATGTCAAGTGCCGGGATTGTCGAAAGCTACATGGCACTTTCGAACTCGAACGTTGGTACAAAGTGGAACTGCCCTCTCTCAAGCATAAAGCATGGCTGGAACATAGCTTTGCAGCAGAAGCACGTGGAGAGAGACGGTATACTCCACAGCCAGAGCTAGTCTTCCCAGTCACTTGTCGCCACGGTTATGCTTCAGCCACTGAAGTCATGCTATGGTTGTAGTAGTTGTAGCCTAATAAACTGCCTCACATCAATCTTCATTTCCATGACCCTCCTGGAGATTGATATAACACCACTGACATCAGCAGTCAGCCTTCCGATACTGTCAACGGTGAGCGGGACCAGTCACACCAATCGCGGTGAGTTTGGTTTGGTTCTCATATGTAGTAACTATCCCAACAGCAGGACGAGTAACTTGCATCATAACCTCCTAGGATTCTGTGCTAGTACTTACAGCCTACTCTCCTCAGACCACTATTCTTTACAAATCGCACACAAGTGCTTAGTGAGTGGCAACGAATGACATTCTCGATGTAGCCGGCTATTTTTGGTCTCTTGGCAGGAATGTGAAACATGATTTTGAAGGCTTACTCATAAGTGATGGTTTCAGCGTCCCAGGCATAATCATCCCTACACTTTTCCAACTTGGACTGTCACCTCTCAGGCAGCGCAAGCAAAAGTGCATGATGTGATATAGCGGCATCCAATGCATCCATCGATATTGGCGTAAACAGAAGCCTAGAAGTATGCTAGGAAGGAACAGGAAATATGTCAGCCAAGAGTTCTAGTATGCACCGCCAATTTTGGCAGAGCTGTTTTGGTTGCTCTGTGGAGTGATCTCCGCTCCACGAGTGCTCTCAATATGCCATGGAAACACTCATCTGGTGCTCCTGATCTACCATTGGAACAGTCTTGCTCCACAAAGAGCAGGAAATGTTGCTTCAAAAGTGCTCCAAGTCTGCCATTGGAATTTGCTATTAGTGTTATTCTGCATACTATATTGCACCTTTATATAGAATCACTGTTTATGATGAGCTTGCTCTGTCCTGACAGTTGCCTACTCTTTTCCTCCCATTCTTGATACCAAGACGTTCCTCTATAGTTTGTTTAGTCACATCTCCCTAGGCCAACAATGCCTCTCCCTGCCCGTAAACTCGTTTTCCATTGTCTATTTGCCAACATAACACTTGTTTCTTCTCACTACATGACCAAATTATCTCAATCATCCCTCTCAAACCCTCTTCTTTTCACTCTTTCATCTATTTCTTTCAAAGAGTACATACATAATGAACAAAAATAAAAAGGCCAATAGGCCAAAGCTAGTAAAGGTCCGTTTTCATCTCTTAGCAGCAGAAAAAGAATAAAAAATTGAAAAACACAAATTCATTATGTATTTAAGTAACAATAATTGCGCTGCTGCAGTGTCTATGACTTTTGACCGTTCCTTGGATATAGCCATTTCAAAATGTTTTTGTCCCTTTGCACATCCAATAAGCATGTTTATTTAATACCTGTGTCACACGGGCACATTTGGAAGGCCTTCCAGTCAACGGCCTTTGAAACGCCACAACTCTATCGACTCAAAGGAGTTGTCGCACTGCTACACGGCACTTTTGAAAGGCCGTTGAGTGGTTCAGGCGTTTCTCGCAAAATTGTGTGGCGCTGCGGATCTTTATTTTCGTTTTCATGGCACGAAAGGTCAAACAACATTAAAACCATTTAAAAGCACTATAATTTCTTCCATGTTTGTTTACACATTAAAAAAAATTGTTTATACATTGCCATACATATATGTTTAGTTTGCCGCAGCGAAACTGCGACAATGCCGCAGTTTCGGAAACATTCAGAAACATTGCCGCAGCGAAACTGCGGCAATGTTTGCGCCGCTCGAGGCGGCTGCCGTTTCGGTGTGTGCTCGCACATGTCAAGTGGCAAAAACACTTTATTGAATAATCAATAACACTCATATATATTATTTTTAGAGCATTTGGTCTGATTTGTTCTTTCTAACCGTGAGTACGAGCACACTGTGAACGAGAGGGCATGTTCGCACTGTTTCCGTTTCCGTTGCTCAAAGGCCATCGAGATTTCGATAGAGTTGTAAGGTGCTCCGTTGACTCGATAGACTATTGACTCGGCGGCCTTCGAAACCGCCCGTGTAGCAGCTCGAACTTGACCTTTGAGTCAACTGACTATCAGTTGGAAGGCCTTCCAAGCACCCGTGTTACACGGGTATAAGACACCTGTATCATATGATTGAGAGTTCTCTTCACTGGAACTACTTCAGCTCTATGCCACGAAATTTTAATGCCATACCTGGAAACACAGTCTGCAACTATGTACAACTTGAAAATAATTCTGACAGCTGGACTGCACACAAGATTTTGCTTTATATAGTTCAAGTGACCAACACGCCCACACTTAGGCCAATATCCGCAAGGATTCCCGATTGAGACTGCAGTCCCACCTACTTCCTCTAATCAAAGCAGAATCAAAGAGGAGTCATGCCCACCTTGGAAAGAACCGTTGCTTTGTCACCGATAGGACTGTTGGTCACCTGCACCGCCAGGTAGGCATTGTCCACCAGGGGTCGGGCACCTATTGCACGACAAGTCTGCAGCTCTCCCCCAAAGGTGCGCAGGTGTGTGTCTCCATAGAGGCTGCACTGGCGCCACTCCTCCTTTGGCTCACCTGCTCCAAGGCGAAGCATGACCACAGTTCACACAAAGACAATTCCAGGTCTTGCATTAATAGTGCGCCACAAATCTTGGTAACTCCCTATAGTGATGAGAAGCCTTTCAGTGAGAGACGCAACAAAATATGTGCACGCGTAGATGCGGGGAAGGGGGTTAAAAGCATACATGCTTGGCTTTTCCTCGTGTTTCAAAGTCACCGACTTCAGGAAATTTGTTGCAACCAGTTCAGGTATTTAGCATGATAGCTCACAGCCAATGCGGCCAGGCAGATAGACATGTTAAAAGAGCCCAAAGGGTCCCAACAAAACACAAACATTCTGAACCTCAATTTTTTACTGCTTATTCAATTCACTTTCTAAAGAAAAGCTGGTCAAATTTCCAAACAGGTGGATGCATAAGTTTGTGAGAACTGCTTAGTTTAGCAAGAGCTAGCGCAAGCATGTAATTAGTTTCGAGGAGAGAGTAACTACCTGACCAAGTAGCCAGCAGCGAGCCACAAGACACGAGGAGAGCTCTACACGGCTCTTGAGCCAATGTTTGACCACCCATGGCCTATATATATAAAACAGACTGAATGTTGTCTCTCAAGAGAATGGATTTTTAATGCACTTTGTGGGGAGAACAGTGCTCACTTCTTCCAGCATACCGCAGCACACAAGGCACACACAAGGCAACCCACACTGGACACCAGCGGGAACATGGAAAGTGCACACCGTGTCCCCTTCCCTGGCATTGTCACAACGCCATAACATGTGCTTGCACTAGACATGTGGGAAAGAAAGCACTGCCTATTCCCTCAGTAAGGAAAACGAATTGCTGGTTGAATGAACAGGGAAGCCCATAAGAAGAAACCACTGAAAGTCACAGACCCTCCTTCGCCTCTTGATCCTTTCATAATAATAGCTGCCCCTGCCTTGCAAACAAGCTTGCTGCCCGAGATTGTGCTATGAAGAGAGAGAAAAACCTTCCCATTTATTTATTCAAAACATGTCACAGGTTCCAGTGTTGGAGTATTGCATGAAGGGGCTATTCTGCATAGACACATATACAAGCATTCGTAGAAAGAGGGTAAATACAAATTTTAAAATTAAAAGCACCAAATGAACTGAACTGGAAAAGCAGCAACTTCTATATCATTTATGAAGTGGACTTCCCTCCTCTTAGTACCAGTTGGTTTGTTGCCCAAACTACTGTCACAAGTGTGCACCGTTGTCTGGCCTCATTCGCCTGAACCAATGTGACTGCAATTTTCAGCACAAGCTGGAGCTGTGTTAAGAGTGTTACAGATAGTATGGAGTATAGACAAGTGCAGCTAGAAATGGGGTTTTCCTTCCGCACTAGGTGCATGCAATGCTTATCCCAAAGCTTACCAGACCGCCACAGACATGTTTCCTTGGTTGGTCTGGGCTTTGATGTCTCCATGGCCACATCACTGCAATTCAGTTCACCGAGACGGGCCTTTGCAGCCATGTAACTGATGTCACCAGCACACTCCTTGGCCAAACGGTTGAGGCAAGAACGAAACTCTGCCACGTTGTCACAAGAGCCATCCTTGTAGTTGGAATAGCAATTCGTGACAACGCACTCATCCGCTGTCAGACACGTCAGCAGTAAGCATGAAGACAAAAAGAAAGAGACATCATCAATTAAGAAGCACATTCAAAAAGCACATGCAATTTACCATTCTGCTTGAATCAAGCAATGCATGGATGGCATTCATACATCGGCCACACCATACAACAATGACGACTACTTCTGAAAAACAAGTTCCCTGACGCACTCATCATAGAAGCCAGTACGTAGGGCACAAAGTGCAGTTAATTGCAATTACTACTTTTGCAAATGCTGTCTCCAAATCGGTTTCAATTGACCATTCCTCGTAGTATTAGGAGGCTAAACCATCAGCTGAAGTGGCCAATTATATCATTCCCTATGCTCACCAACTGCATACCCAAGATGAAATGAGAGCACATATTACAAAGCAGCAAGGTTTTCACATGGAATATATATTAATAATTATTTGTATGAATTGACAGCACATTAAAATGGGCATAAAACAACATACTTTGTGTCTATGACCTTGTATATCGTTTTGTTGAGGGATTCACATAAACTTATACAAGCATGAAAAGATGAAACTGCTTGATTCCTTCAATTCTTGACAATTTAATTTTTATAACAATTTTTAAAATTTCATGCTATTTTTCCTTTTGCCCTCCTCCTATTGTAAATGGCATTCCTGTGCATAAACGTATAGTTTAAAGTTCAAGGCCCTATAATGCCATAGGGGCCGATCAGAACTCCACAAAAGCCATCTCTTAGCTTCTGTGGCACAAGTTCCCTTTTATTCAAAGTGTAGCAGCAAATAGCTGGAAGTGTTCCCCCTGTGTTTACAATGAAGCATATGATAATTTACAACTCAATTATAGTGCTGCCAGCCTTATGTGTCCACATGTGCACCATGCATTTTAACAGAAGCACATTCAAGGACCAGTATCGTTTCCTGTAGAATTATGAACTACTCTGATCCCTTCTTTATGCAGGCATTCTGCCATCAGCGAACAACATATATAAGAAAATTGAAATATATAAGCAAGTATGTATATTATTTATATCAGTGGCACCGGGTTAATTACCAAGTAAACTAAATATCTATTTAATGATGGGGTCTTAAGTGCCAAAACTACGGTTTGATTATGAGGCACACCATAGTGGAAGACTCAGGATTAATTTTGACAACAGCCAGGATGGTCACGAAGTTCGAACTATTGGTGTCAACCAACTTTCCCTTCACAAGCACCTGCAACATTAATTTGTTTTGCAGGGTCAAGCCTTTTAAGAGCCCTCTCCTACTCGATACCAATTGCAACTTGGGTCAGAACTGCATCTAAGTACAGATTGAAAAAGTGCGACGGCTAGAAATGGTTGCGCGGTTTCATGTCGGTCCAAGCGATGCAAAATTTCCATGCGCGTGTAGAAGGCCAACAATACTGCTCTTTTTACACCCTCGTTTGCCACCGCGGCGTGTCTCGCACAATCGGTGCGACGCGCAGCAGGCCTCTGCTGGTACAGCTGCCTTTCGCTGCTTTGACTATTGATGGAGAACCGCGTACAACATCCAACCAATTCAACAGTGTAGCTAGCTCATAAACGCTAATGCGACAAAAATGGAGTGTACTACTCGACGCTACACATCGCGACGCGTTCTGCAGCTTCTCTCATGTCAACCAACGTGTCAACACGTGCGTCACGTCTTCACAGCTGCACATTAAGAACAGCCAATAAAAATGCAACAGCGGCGCTGATTCGCTACGACGCTTGCGCGACGTCAAGACGCTCGCGATGCTCCACAAAATCTGACGCGACTTTTTTTTTTTTTGCGTTTCTGGAACAACAATGCAGAAGTGCGATTTCGTGCGCCACGGATATCTTGGCGAAGGACCGACAGACAGGGTGCCAAAACCTGCACCTCATGGCCGAACATGCGCCGGATGTGTAGTAGGCGCGCCACCCACTCACAATCTGCTGGGCTTGCAGACACTCCTTAGTTGTACCGCGACCTACGAGACCTTTAAATATCGCATAATCCATTATTTGCCAAACCCTGGACTCCCAATAATGCCGCAGCAGTCTCCATTGTATCGTAGGTATTAACATAGGGAGAGTCCTCGTTGGCATTGCATAATTCTCCGCGCCCGTGCGCGGTAGAAGTCGCGGGGCGCCTTTTTCGTTGCGAGGTGCTGTTCTAGTCGCGACCATAGACTGCATTTTTTATGAGTACTGCCATAGAGAAAGTACCGCTCCATAACGGCACATGTAACCGACAAACGCAGGCCTCGGGAGAGCGCCTGAGATTAAAGCAGGCGGCGCAGGATCTCTAGGGCACCCATGGGGCAGTGGGGGATCAAAGCTGGAAGCAAGCAGGTCCGTGGGTTGAGGCATAGCCTCCTAGATAACTTTGTGGGATGCTATGGTTGGGGCCGCCGAGGCCGGAGCGTGCTGTAGTGTGTACGCATACAACGGACAGCCGATATTGCTCCGGCGTCGGCGAGCCCCAACGCAAGGACCAGCCCAGGTTCTAGTTTTGGTGTTCCCGTTGCCGCTTTGGTGTCCTGGGGGTGCCGCCGATATAATACGAAATAATGACACGTTGTTACAATTAGCAAATGAAAACTATTAAAGAAATATCACGCTTAGGCACGTGCCAACTTGTGACGCAGCGCTACCACGCCCGTGCAAGAATCATGCAACGCCAACGAGGCATTTACCTCGACGTTTCCACACTAACGGGATCGCGCAAATGTGTTCATATAAGCGTGTGCAACTCACAACTCATCGCAGTAGAATACAAGGCGAATGTGTAGAGAAGCCATCGCAGTAGTAGCAGAGCGTGATGTCCCATTACCGATCATCAAACAAGAAAGGAAATTTAATCGGCTACCGCGCTGATCACAACAAGCAGCACAATGATAACGCCGCCATGTTTGTGTAGGTTTCTCTTCTCGCACGTTGTTTTGTTTTGTCTGTACTTTCTTTTATTATTTGTTCGCGTTTATTTCGCGTGAAGCTGCGAGGCCCTCTGGCGGAATTTTGTGCCGCCCCAAACATGCTTTTTCCTTTCCTCCGTGGTTCGCGGTCATTTGTTGCTGTTTATGACAATTTAATCACGCCGAAGCAGATGGCTAGACACATAACCGGACAGGCACGCATTGTCGCCAGTATTCGTACTGCGATGGCCATCGTTATGCGGAAAAACTTCATGACTGCCATAAAATTGTATTATTAATCTGGAAACTTCCTGCAAGTCATATCTCCTCGAAATTGGAAGATTCCATTTAAGAAGAAAATAACTAAACGCTTGTGGCGTATCAGTTCGCTAGTTGAATTTTACGCTGGTACTCCATCAAGCATCTGGGTATACAGGGGTATTATACCAATTTGTTGCGGTGCACACTCTAAAAAAGTTTACACCCTTTGAGGTGCCACATCTGCCACACAACGATAAATGTCGTCCGTCTTGCCCCGTATTTCCTTTCTTAAAAACTCTGCGCTCGTTACTTTCCTGTCGAGAATGCTCTGTCATGCTGATAATGCGCATGCCATTCGTGACTTGGAAGTACCGGACTCGACACATGACGATTATTGTTGTGTGGCAAATATACACTCCAAAGGGTGCAACTGTTTTTAGAGTTTATTAAGATAACACTAACGTATATAACTATCGTCTACGCAGGCCCAATTTTACAGGAATATGTTAAGTGCTGTAAAACGGGTAGCCACGCGAGTTGCAGCTACCCGACCCCAGCTGCAGCCTGCCACGCGGGTGGAATATGTGCGTATATGCACAAACAGGTGCGCATGTGCAAGCAAAACTATGTAGCGCGCGCGTACAGTTGTAAGCAACTATATCAATCTTCTTTATTTAAACGGCGACAGATATGGAAATGTGTTCAGCTTAGTGGATCACAAACCTAAAATGTTGCAAGAGATATGGATAACAAAGAAATGTCATACCGCCACGTGAATACATTCTAAAAAACAGCGCACAATACACATGTTTATTACACGTCTCGACCAGATAATTAGAAATATACGGTGCGCGAACAGCTTTTTTTTTTCCCCACCATTCATGAGAGCTCACATCTTTTTAAGTTCACTGTTGGCGAGCTTGCACATTTTGAAGCTGTTTATTAGCAACGCAAATCAAGTATTAAATTGCATACCAAGGGAGACTCTTCGGCGAGTGCAAATAATGATGGTTTAGCCGTAATAATTTGCGGCTTTTTTTTTTTCTACAATGGCCGCCGGGATGAAGTTGATCGCACCTGCCCCAATTACATTTATGATTGCCACAACTCACATTTAAATTGAAAAACAAGTTTAAAATATGTGTTCGTATTTAAAATTCGAAGCCCGAATCTACGTGTTGAAGCAATCAATTATGCATACGACAGAATGGAGTCATGCTCGAGCCATCAAAAAACTGCAAGTTATACACAATAAACGAGGAAAAAATATTAAGTACGTTATGAATAATGGCGCAAGGAAACTAACAAGAAAAGCCACAACTCGCAACATCAAACTAGAAGAGACCCATAAGCAGAACTAAAAAAAAAAGATAACTGCTTGATATTGCGTTTGTCACTTTAAGCCTCGTAGTCACATTTTAACATCCGCGTGCGAAACGAAACAGACCAAAATCACCATACAAAGCAGAAAGACGTCACCGCATAGGTGGTAGGTGGCACGGGAAGTGATCGCAGCTAGCTGCTGCTGGCAACCAAGCTCGCTACGTCAGCAATTACAAACTTGGTTTCAACCAATCGCACGCCGACAGCGCAGCTCGCCCGGCGTCGCTGTACGACAGCCACGTTGTTTTTTAACTTTTAAGTAGCCGGCTCTACGGCTCTGCTGCCTTCTTCCCGCGACACGTCTTTAGTTGGGGCCACGCCATGAAGCGAATAATTTTGTTAGCCGCGTTTGTATCGGCAGCCCTTGGAAGCGATGTTCTCGACTACTCGGGATCCGATTTTGATGTTCAGATTAAAGAACACGACACAGCTCTTGTGGAGTTCTTCGCTCCATGGTGAGTCACGTTAAACGGAAAACCAATCCTCTGGCGTCTTGGAAGATTTTCACAACACTGCAAGGCACCGCAAGTTTCTCGGTATGTCATCTGCATTATTCGTTTCATTTACAGGTGCGGTCACTGTAAGAGGTTAGCCCCCGAGTATGAAAAGGCGGCCACAGAGCTTAAAAAGCACGATCCGCCTGTGCCACTTGTCAAGGTAAGATTATCGTCTCGTTTAATGTCTAGGACGCGGTTTACACAAAGTTCACACCTTTAGGTTGATTGCACGTCGGACGCCGGCAAAGAGACGTGCTCAAAATATGGCGTGAGTGGTTACCCCACCCTCAAGATCTTCAAGCAGGGAGAGTTCTCCTCCGAGTACAATGGCCCCCGGGAGTCGAGTAAGTTAAACGCACCCGGCGTTCTGGAGCGACGGGTAAGACTAACAGGTTGAATCTGTTGAACAGGTGGCATTGTCAAGCACATGCGGTCGCAAGTGGGGCCCAGCTCAAAGGAATGCACAAGTGCGGAAGAACTTCAGAAACTGCTGGACAAGGACGAAGTCGTCATTGTTGGTAATTTCGTCGCGTGTGATAATGCGCATTGATTATATTTATGGCAAAGTATTCGCGCAGGGCAAAGCTTTATACCACTTACTTTCTAGGCTTCTTCGAGAACAAGGACGTTGATCTTCACGAGCACTTCCTTAAGGTTGCTGACAAGCAAAGGGAGTCCTGGGTGTTCGGCCACACATTCAACAAGGATTTGCTCAAGAAATACGGGCACACAAAGTAATAATTGCGGCATTCGATATCACTTTGCCTTTTTCAGTGCGTTACTAATTTATACTTTCGTTTTTCAGCAAAGTTGTGCTCTTCAGGCCCAAGTTACTTAAGAACAAGTTTGAAGACAGTGAGGTGGTTTATGATGGGGATGCAGACAAGGCTACACTGGAGAAGTTCGTGAAGGAAAACTAGTGAGTTTCTTGCAAGACATCACTGTCTGTAAACCTTCTGAAAGCAGATATCTAATACTACTTTCCCCATCCCTCCTCCATCTAGCCATGGCCTTGTTGGTCACAGGACGCAAGACAACTACAACCAGTTCGAGGCCCCGCTTTTGGTTGCATACTATGAAGTCGACTACACAAAGAATGCCAAGGGTAGGTAGTTAAGCTTAATGTGCACCACCCACTTCGTAGTCATTGCAGGCTGTGTTAGGGCTTGTGCTTTTTTGCCTTTTGCCACTCGGCCTTTTAACCTTAGGCAGGCATTTGAAAACTAAATGCCTTGCTTTATTGGCAAAAAAATATATAAATATTCATGCCTTTGTCTTGCACAGTAACTGGCTGTTAACATTTCTCAGTTCGTGCTAGCAAAAACATATTGCAGCCTTCATTGCTACTGTGAAGAATGTGCAATCCATGCACACATCTAAGGGTTTCAAAGCACCATTCGTCAATGCTAGAGTTGCAAGTGCCATACCCAAGCACTCTAGACAAGGATGGTCATGTCTGCACTGCCCAACCTCACTCGGCCTAGGGCGTGCAGTTCTCATTGGACTGCATTGGCAACATTTATCAGCATCTAGTGGTGTTACCTTATCGTTTTAAAGCATGGGAAGGCAAACCATTATCCATGTTGCATTGTTGCAACCTTTATCACTTCACAACATAGGGACTGCAGTCTGACACATACTCAAAACAAGTATTGGGGGCCACTCTGTTGTTCTTCGCACCTTCACGGCTAAGCATAGCCACTGGCACTGGGTGAACCTTTTCTGTCTGAACTGTTGCTGCTTGAAACTAGGTTGTTTTCCCCAACAAGTGTTGTACTTCGCAGCGCAGCTTTTCAGAAAAAAAAACACTTTAGCTGCCTCCTTGGGATGTGGTGCACACCTGTTCAGCTCATATGGTCACGCCAGAAAGCAGCTGCTTCTGGCACCATGTAAAGGCATGCGGGTTCTGTAAATGGGTGTTAGCACTTCCAGTTACTGTGATCATTCACTATTGCAGGTTTTACTGTTTTTAGGGCTTGTGAGTGAACCATCACGGCTAGATGTGGGTGTAACAAGGGTGCACTGGAATAAGGGCAACAAGACAGCCTGCCTTGCCATCCATGTTTTTTTTACTCTGGCCTAACCAAAAGCTTAAAAATGTTTTAGTAGTTTAAATGTTCCAATTATTTTTTTGTCAAGTTTCTCTTAAGTAATTTACTTCAGATCTAGACACAGCTCGGTCACCGCTTGACACTACATAAACCCAGGTAGCATTCATGGTTTTGCCACCATGTGCATGTATACTAATTTCAACTTATAACTGTGTACATGTACTAACTTTATTGCAGTGATTACCAATAAAACTTGTTTTCAGTGACAATTTAAGCTCAAATTCAAGTATTGGTCATTACGTTATGTAATGCCGCTGTTTAAAATCTGAAATTGCGTTGCTAGACAACGTGTAGCTTTCTGTAAACAGGTGCTAAAATCCGTTCCCTTCAGGCACTGCAAAAGCACTCGTGTGGCATGGTGCTTGTTTTTATGCAAACAAATTGCAATGTTAGGTTTGGTTTTGGTGCCATCCCTGTGAAAGTAGCGATTTGGTGCCCTGTAAAGCCTTTGTCATTTATAATTAGATTGTGGTTACCAGCCTCTAATGAAAATACTTCGAATTTCACTACAAATTAAGTGCTGTCTAAACAAATTTTTGTGCAGAACTTGTTGGTGCTCTGTCTTGACACTGCTCTGGTTGTGGTATTTGTAGAGTGTAGGATTCTCCCTGTATGGCCCTCTTGCCAAGGGCCGTAGCACTGGGCAGAGTTAGACTGCCTAGATAACCAGCACAGTGGGCGATTACACTGCCACAGCAGTGCTTGGATGATGTATCCGTTTCTGGAGTGACCTGCTGTCATCGCCCTCTTTTTTTTTTTTTTTTTTTTCCCAGATGAGTCTCCTCTCCCGCAACAAATACTGAGGCTTTTCAGAACCCAAACTTCTTCTATTGGCATTTGATATTTGCCATTAGTGTAGCTTCTTAAGGTCATAACTTCATCCTGAAACTGCACCTTTAGTGACATTAGGTGCAGCGCGTAGGAGGAATGTTTGGTGTAGAGTAGCATTGCTAGCGACGCATACTGTAGTTTCGTGTGCACTTCTCTCATATAGTCTTAGTTTAGTCAAATTTGCATAATTTGTTTTCCAGTAAGGACCTTGGCACAATTCAGCTGTCTGTTGCAGTCCTTCCCAATTTTCTGTGTATATGTGGGATCTTGAAAATGTTTGGAGCCATACCTCAGAAGACCAACTGCAATGAAATTTCGCTTTAGCTAAATTTGCTATACATAAGTGGTAGACACTCCTGGACCAATCTTGGCAAAACTGAAGAGCTTGTAATTCTATAGTTTTCTTTTTTAGCAGCCCTTAAATGGCACTTCTGCAGATGATGGCACCTAGGGCACCCAAGCAGTTCCTGGAAACAACCATGTATCATGCTTTGAGAGGTCCCACATAAACACAAGACGTAGAATGTTGCACTAACATTTCTTGCTCTGGTTCATGTTTTCATGCATCCAAGACAAGGGTGGGACTAATGTTGTCAACACCTTTGAGAAGCTTTTTACATTTTTGGTCATGACAGACCATTCCTAGACTAAGACAAGCGAGCCTGTTCACAGCACTTATAGTAGAACAAGGAAAACATCCAGAGTAATAGTATTTGAACTCTAGTATTTTAAGTGTTAAATTAGATGCCTGAATCTTTTGCACTTTTTTAGGAACCAACTACTGGCGCAACAGGATCCTCAAGGTGGCCCAGAATTACAAGGGAAAACTCAACTTTGCCATCAGCAACAAGGAGAGCTTTGCAGCCGAGATGGACGACTATGGCCTGCCTTCTCATGGCAACAAGCCAGTTGTCGCTGTCCGTAACAGCAACAATGAGAAATTCCGCATGACCGATGAGTTCAGCATCGAAAACCTGGAGAAGTTCCTCGAGAACTACATTGCTGGCAAAGTTAAGGCACACCTCAAGTCTGAGCCACTCCCCGAGAAGAACGATGGTCCTGTCAAGGTGGCCGTTGCCGAGAACTTCAAGGAGCTTGTTCTGGAAAGCCCTAAGGATGTCCTGATTGAGTTCTATGCGCCCTGGTGTGGCCACTGCAAGAAGTTGGCACCTACTTATGAAGAAGTTGGCAAGACGGTGGGTACATTGCAAATAGGACACTTCTTTTTTCCACGGTCGTATAAGGCATACTACACTTCTCAATGCTGCCACTGGAAGTGATTTGAAAGGAGCATTTCTTTACACATATTTCAGCTTACTCTAAGCTTATAAGAATGGTTCTCTGTGGCATCCTATTTGGGCCGGTGAATTGTATGTTTTAGTGCTGTCGTCTGCAAGATAGTGTTCATATTTTTGACTAAAGGCCCTACTCTAGTGTAACTGTCGTTAATCGCTTTAAGCTATTGTAAGCTGTTGAGTGAAGCTTTACTTCGTGCTAAAAACTTTTTTTAGAGGCGCAGTTTGCTTTTAAGTTTTCACATTGTGCAGTCAATGAATTCATCATTTAGTTTGACGTTGAAATTAGAACTCAAGGAAGACTCGCATGTCTATCGTAAACACAATTTTATTCATAATTACTTTATTTTGAACTAAACAAAGTAATTATGGATTCGCACCAACTAGCCTGCGAACGCATTGTGCTGAACAATTTTATTTGCAAGTTTCATACGACCAGGAATGGTCAAGTTAGTCGACGGTATTAACCTACATTTATTAGTGATCTTGTAAGGCCATTTGCTGTGGCCTAGCTGAAACACACATCTGTGGTAACTATTGCCTACAGCGACTTCGTTATTTTCCAGCTTGCTGGTGAGGATGTTGAAATTGTCAAGATGGATGCCACTGCCAATGATGTTCATCCAAAGTTCGAGGTCACAGGGTGAGTAATCGGCAATGTACATGTACATTGGTGTCTACAATGCAGTATTAGTCCACGACACTTCCACTGGGGATAAAACTTGGCACAACGAGGTAACGCTCCTGGTGTCCATTCACTTTCAGCTTTCCCACTCTGTACTGGCTACCAAAGAATGACAAGGAGAACCCGAAGAGGTATGATGGCGGCCGCGACCATGATGACTTCATCAAGTACATCGCCAAGCACGCCACCGATGAGCTCAAGGGCTTTGACCGTTCTGGCGCAAAGAAGGCAAAGGAGGAATTATGAGGTGTTGTGGGGTCAGGAGGGCCATTGTTTCTATCATTTCATTTGGGGTATTTGTGGGTCTTGTTTGTCATCTCTGTACAATAAACAGATGTTTTTTTCTACTCACTGACAATAGGCTGTGCTCACTTTATTTACCGTGCTGTGTTGGCACATTTTTGGGCTAGCACATTTTCATTCTGTTGTATTGGCAGGACATATTAACACCCAGGCAACCCATTTAAAGCAAGTCACACACACTGTTAAACAATGGCATCATTGCTCCAAGTGATTGAAGTGTAAGTTGGGTATTGCTTCTTGAGGATCTCTGTTGTCTTGGCATGGTCCGCTTGCCCGTAGGTCTGCGAGTTGCCATAGACTTTTAGCTCTTTTGTGTCTGGGAGGTGGATGATGTATCCGCCGCCAAGGCATTCGCACTCCAGGCCAGCTGCCTTCAATGCAGCAGTCTCCTTTTCAAGGACCTGCGCAAAATTTGCATGTAAATTTTCTCTGGGCTTGCGAGAATAATCTGGTAACAGGCAGACCAGCCTTTAAGGCTTTTCAACCTGCTACCATATTTGTGAATTGGCTTCAGCGATTTAATGTGCTGGTTGTGCACACGTTCAACCCTGCATTGGTGTGCATAGTGAACATTGCACGCTACGAGCCGCTGTAGTTGACATGCCACTACACGTCTTGGGATAACCACAATGGTTGGATGCACCATGTGGCACACACCGAGAACATGATGCATGCAACTTTTACTGATTTCATGGCCAGCTACTTTTAAATTGGAGAGCCTCGGTGGGAAATTTTTCATTTAGCTTGTAAGTATGGTACAGTTGAGTAAAAAGGCACTGAAACTCTTGCAGTAGACTACATAATGAACAGCATCTGATGCACATGTTGCAGATGGGCTTAATTCTAGCAATCAGCTGCATAGTCTATATTTTGTGCAGCAAACATGAGTAGCAAGAGTAAAAACTGCTTTCTTGTATGCACAGCATTGTACAACACCAAGCACTGTGCTCACATTTGTGGACACAATTTGTTTTTGCCAGTTCTCTCGAGTGGCAGTCGAGAAGCAGCAGCAGTCAGGTGAATTGAACCCCCCTGCATGTTCAAGGTGCCTTGATTTCACTTTCGATGTGCTTGCTAAAAATCACTCTGCTGAAGGCACTCGCCATGTTTGGCAAAATGTTCAATGTGGTGTTCAACGTGCCAGCAGCAACATAGAAAGAATTTTTTTCTTGCTCATTGTTCATGCAATTAATAAAATAATTGTACATAAGTTTCTAGCCAATCTGTGGCATCAAAAAAGCATCAACATGCTTATAAAAATGGAGCATTCATGACAAAACAGTACAAAATTAATTACTCTTGTTATGACTCACCAGGAAATGCACAAAGCATCGTCCTGCCACCTTGTCTTGCAATAAAGTGTCAAGTGTCTTGGAATGAAGTCATGGAAATTTTGACACATTTGCAGAGTCCAGAATTGACACCCAAGGGGATTAAGTTTCGATGGAACATGGCATTAGCATTCATGCGAAAATTTACTTTTCATTAGTTTTATTTTTTTTAATGCCCAGTTCATGCATTAGGTAGTTTTCTATCAGTCCAATGTGCAGACCATCGTAGCTGTAATTGGCACTCTAATGTAATTCTTTAAGCACTCCAACACTTGCCCGATTTTTTGTCCCGTTGAATGCTTGTGTCTCCTCTGTCTGCCCCACACTGCTCATGAAACTTCTACCTGACCACACTATCTCCATTATGGTGTCGCCTAACAATGAAAAGGCACATGCTGCTGCACTTCTTGTGCTTTCAAGTAAGTGTTCTCTCGCATGCTTTTTGCAGTCCTGCATGCACCTTGGAAACATGCTGGCTGCCAGGGTTGGAAAGGTCCAAACGCATGTTACGGCTGCAACCTGTAACACTATTAAATGTTGGAAGCATTGGATTTTTGAATTTCCCATTTGTAGATTTAAAGTTGCATCTGCTTCTAACTACAACATGATCATCCTTTTTCCTAGGTTCATATAGCAGTTGTGTAAAGCCCCTTGTGGAAGGCACATGCTAGTCTTGCATTGTCAAACTGGTTGAATATAAGACGTGACTGAATTAGCTTGCCATTATTATCTAGGATTCACCTGTACAACCCTAACTTTCCCTTTGTCAACCCTTTACTAGTTTAGCAGGCAGAAAATATCTCTCCTCAATGGTCACTGCAGGCACAGAAGAAAGATGTCTGTTAGTACAGCCCTATTCTGATGAATCCACACGGCATTGCTTTCCATCAAAACAGCAGTGGCAGTGCGCTGTTATGAAAACTATTTGATTATGTGTCGGTTACACGATGGTAGCATTCAATAGCTCAAATAGGCTTTCTTTAATTTTGAGACCAGTAATTCTGCATGAGATGTGCTATTGCCTGTAGAGTCAGATCTAATCATTATTCTGTCACTAGCCTTCCTCTGAAAGCTATCAGTGTACAGACCAAACTTTAGCCATCCAGTTATCCATTTTTGTACTGCCCAATAAACCAATGTTGACTGCTAAACTTCTATTGAATGAAACAAGTGATGAGTCATTGGCCATCTTTGCACATCATTCTAAACTATAGTTGCAGTGCATACCTTAAACTGGAAACTAAAGCCGTCATAAAAGGCTTGTGGTTTAATGCCAGACGTTTGCACATGGAATAACTTAAATTCCACTCAGCGTTAAAACACGACTAACTTACTCAGCAATATGCCCAAGGAATTGTCATATATCGAGTAGCAAGGATATGCGTTTAGAATAATGATACCTTTTAGTAATAGGCATGCTGCTACAAATCTTCGCAAGCAGAAATGGGCTGTATTTAAGGTTTTAAGCAGGTGAGTTTGAGTTTGACATAATCCTATTTGGTGCGACAATGCGTGGGGAAGACAAAGGCACTGGCCACAAAACTTAACAGAATGCAATCGTTTCAGCTCCCACACCAAATGTATGTATTAATAATGGCTCTAGGCTTCTGCGCAAAACTTGCTCTCAAAGCCCCAGTGCAGGTGATGTCTGTTGCAGTTGATGTCTGTGTCCTTTTGTCATATTACATAGGTGTGGCTAGCGTAGAGCAAAAAGTCATTCTTTCTTTATCATTGAAGGGTTACATTTCACCTAATTTGGCACCATCAAATGGAACACTGAAGAATGCTTAGTGTCATGTACTGATGAAACTACATTTCTTGAGCAAAACATTTTTTTTAGCATTAAAAGGAAAAGAAATATGATACCGTATGTGAATAAATTTTTAAATATTTTAGGAAATTTATTCATGAGATTACTTGGAGTGAAAATAATAAAACAAAATGTGCCAATATGCACAGCTTTCTATGAATAAAACTTAATATTTACAAAACACTTTAAAATACAAATGGCTTCCTTTAGGCTACAGCAATGAGGGCTTTTCAGTGTGGCGAGATTCTGCATGCGCGTAAGACCACAGGAAGTGCACTTCAACAATGAGGCTGAACACAATGGTCGGGACCTCAAAGCTTTGTTAGTCAACTTATAGCGCCTACATGCCAACGCTTCCTGGAGAACAAAAGTAGACACACTTGGTAGTGGCAGTACATTTTTCAGTTTCATAGTTCAGTATAAACAAAATGTTTGTATTAATAGTGTTTATAGAGATTTGATAACATGATATAGGTCTGGCAAAACGACAAGTTCAGAGGAAGTCTGCAAAAGGGCGATAGTTTCACGAAAGGGAAAAATTGTCATCGCGAGAGTAACACAAATCTATAAACTACTCATAAACAAACGAACAAGACGAATTTTTCTTCAACTGCGAAGCCTTCTTTCTGAGGAATCTACATGCATTTTCTTTGAAGGTTCATGCTGCTCTCATGTAGATGACAAATTTTCCTTTTGATAGAGGTTAAAAGTTTCTGTATCAAACTTCATCATAAGTGAGCTTTATGTAAATATGCAAAATAATTCCATTAAATCTTAGTCGCATAGCACATTCTGTCTCATTACATGGCACTGACCATATGTGCACAATATAACATGGAAGGCTTTAATTACTATTCATAACACACTCCCTGCATTCCTCTTGTGAACTCTCACTCACTACTGTAGCATGTGCAAAGTATGTGCACCAATTCTGAGGCAGACTAGAGTATTAGCAAAAGATACGCCACTGATAACAATCCAGGACTACAAGTGGCTAGCAAGAGCTTTATATCAGTCCTGACTGTGGAGAGCCTGTCACACTTACAACAAAGCATCTAACTGCAAAATGTAGGCTTGAAAAGACTCTTCATTATTCACCTTCCAATAAAAATATCAGAAGAACACACAACCCAGGCATCATATTCTCATCTGATCGCCAGCAGGGGCTCCAGTTGTAGGCATCCAATAAATTACATTATGTGCAGCAAATCACCATGTGGTGTGAAACTGTCAGTGCTGCGGGATTTCTTAAGCAAGGCAAAATAATGCTCAGAAAGGACACCTGTGTGCACAAAGGTGAGAACAAAGTGTGTAGCACGCTCTGTTCAGCCTCGTAAGCTTATCACTATCTGAAGTTGCTTTAAGATCCTTGAAAAGAACACCAAACCGTCATGAACGCTTACCCATACTGCCTCAGCAAGTATGAACTGCTCATGAGCCCCAGTAGACCTTTCCAATGTTTCCCTGCACCAGTGCAGAGGATGCTAAATGTTTGTGAGCACACATCCAAGAGTAAAAGCAGAAAGGCAGGATGATATTTCTGTACATGTTCACAACATATTGGACGATCTGTCCTCACATCGCAGCATAAATATTTAAAACACCTGTGCGTTCAAAGTGAGAGCAATTTCATTTCTTTCCCGGTGCACAACAGCTACTAGTTCACAGTATAATTAGTAATGCAGGCTTTAACTTTAATCTGGCCAATAAGTCAACTGCTCAGGTATTTCCAGCAGCAAGTTAAGGAGCACATACAACACAATAATGGCACAGCAGACAGCACACAAATTATTATAGCCAAAGGGAATAAAAGAAGCAAGAATCAGTCATTCACAGATCTGTTAACCTTTCTCGCTGTGAGGAATGCATCGCTCATGGACTGTCTCAGCTCAGCTTTAATCATCCACAGTAGTTACAAAGATGGATCAGTAAAAGCAATTTTCATGACACACATACAGGCTCTTTTGTGGGTGCCAACCAATGCTCGACTTCAGGCATGCTTGAAGATTGTCCCCTATCCTTACCTCTGTATGGTTAGCAGCTAGAACAGAGCCACGGACAACATACTTGTAGGTTTCTTCGTCATCCTTCAAATGCACTTTCACAAGTATATACCGGCTACGTCCAATCTCCAAGGCCACATCTGGAATTCCACTCAAGGCTGACATGTTTGGCTGAAAACAATGTTATTAATTAGCATGTAAAATAGCATGTAAGTTCACTAATGCCCACGAAAGCTGCAACTAATAATGACAATGCTAGGGAGCTTGGCATGCATCGCTGTTTCATGAAAAATGAAGCCCACCATTAAATAACCATTTGCGGCCAAGTGCTGGAAATACTGCCACGCCATGGTGACACACTGCCACGTATTAATCTAATAGCGGCGTCACACGTACAACTCTGATCGCGATCTGGACCGATCCGGATCGAAATTCTCGACTGCGATTGGCTCTCTCGCGCATTTTCTGCAAAGGAGCCAGTCACGACCGAGAAATTCGATCCGGTTCGGGCTCAAAAGTGCACCATGCAACACCAGTATTAGTGAACGTACTACGTTTCGTTCGATTCTCAACGTATTGACCGAGTCAAATCATTATTCCATGAAGTCGCGTTTGGTCACGTTTGCAACAGAATGCACACATCCTGCGTTTGTATTCCATAATTTCCCATCCAAGCCAATGACTACTAACTCCGACAGCAGCCACGGCGACCAAAGCCGCGCTTGCTTTCGTTTCAGAACCGTGCGCGAAAGAAATCAGTGCAGCCCAGCGCGCTTTTCTTGAAAAGAGGCAGAAAACAGTGAAGTGATTACTTTATTTTAAATTACTACTTGGACTATATTGACAATACAGTGTAGATATTAGTATCCATCGTTCGACCACGTAATGGACTTGTATTCCGGAAAGTTGCGCTTCAGTACTTCCACGGCCTTGCTGTGGTCTGCCTGGCCGTATCCCTGAGAGTACCCGAACACTTTGATCTCGGCGCAGTCAGGATTGTGGATAATCCTTCCACCACCCAAGCACTCCGTCTCCAATCCACAGATGGATTCTATCTTGCTCATCTCTCTTTCGTAGATATCCGCGTGGTAAGTGGCCGATGCGGATCCACGCACAATCAGCTTGCTCCGGTTAGGGTCGTTCTTGTCGTGCACTTTGATGAGAACGTATTTGAAACGTCCATTGTCGAGCTTCACTTCGGGAATGCTTTCGAAGCTGTCCTCTGACATCGCTTTGCCAGCGAAGAAACGGGATCCGGACACGGGCAAGTGACAGAACCGCAGAGATCCAACACAGCGCCTAGAACTGCGCGCGGATGGAGAGACCGACTGCAGAGCTCGAGTTTCTTTCCTACTGAGGACCAGTGCCCCTGTAGATATTCTCGTGCTCTTGGTCGAAAGACCCTCACGAAGCGAGAACAAAGTGCGCTGCACGACAACCACGAGCATAAATTGTCCACGACCGGTCACCCGTTCACCACTCCTTATGCGCTCATTTCCAGTGCCGCAGTCAGTCGGCTTGCGAATGGCTTGTCTCGGTTTCCAAGCGGCTAAATAAGGGATATGAGCTTATGAGTGGAGTATTTTTTGCTCCACGCGCCTTGTTATGATGTTCTTTTGCTTTCCCTCCAGCATCGCTCAAGGACTTGTAGCTGTTAAATATTCAGTTGAATTTCCCGTAGAGTGCAAGAATTCATGGCTACACGATTAGTAAAATGAAATTTTACCAGCAGAAAATTAAATTTGTTGTCTCGCGAACACACATATCAACGAAGAGAAGCGGATAAACAACCACACACACATAAAAAATTTTGTTTAAAAGTGGCACTGAAGGAACATACAGTAAGAGAAAAAAAGCATAAAACCATTCTTTGGAATCGCATGCCTTAACGAAACCGAAACTGTACTTCTCACGTCGCCGATCATCCGCGCGACTATTAATCGGGAATCGCAAACGTAATTGTCGCGGAATATACAGCTAGCCCACAATCAAAGCGAAATAGCTGCAGACACTTACCTGTAGCGCTTCAAGAACGATCTGAGCCGGAGACAAGAGAGACAACAATAGACCTTTCCCCGAAATAGAATTGGCCCGGAAGCTTTGCAGAGGACGCTGCGAGACGCCGATTCCCACCCAAAACTAAGACTGTCTACCTTTCTCTTTTCCGGCTGCGAACGACTCGCCACGCTAAGGTTTCAAGTGACGCTGACAGCAGGCGCTAGTCAACGGTCACTAAAACAAGCAACGATGAAACCACCTTTTCTCGCCTACAAGAGCGCACAAGAGCATTTAGACACGGACGACGGTTCCGCGGGTCCGCAGGCGTGCAGAGTTTGCATACTCACCGGAAAACTGCAACACTGTGATGCGCTTCAGCTGGCAGTGGCCGCCTGCTCCTGCTCGCAAGGACGCTCTGCGCTATATTTGTAGGAAGAGAAAAACAAACGCGCACTGGCGGGCGGGCGCGGGGCTTTCGCGGATCACAGGGAGGGAGGTCCGCTTAAAGATTGGCAACTCGGAGGGGACTCGGAGGCACCCGACGGGAAACCATAACGCTCGGATTTTTTGAAGAGACCGCTAAGGACGCGTGCAGCGCGGCCGTGAATGCGGCACGATTCTGGCACGCCCACCGCCCGGAGAGTATTTTCAGGCCATCCTCGCGTGTAAACGGCCGCCCACGTACCATGCATGAAACGGTCAGCGCGGCGACTCGCGCCGCCCGCGGGATATATCGAGCACCGCCCGCGTTCGCGGTGTCATCTTAGAGGCTGACGCTGTGACCGTCCTTGCGGCCACCGTAAACAGGACGCGTTAATGGAAGGGAAGGAGGAAGGAAAAAAAAAACTAGGTGTCACGCACGTCACGTGTGTTGGTTTTTCTTTAGCAAGCGAGGCAACGATCTATCTTAATTCTTAAATCAGTATATTATAATCAACATGTGCTTCATAGTTTGCCAGGCTATATACATGACTATATATGTTGATGAAGTCATTATATGCAGTTATTTCAAGTTCATACGAAATGCAAATACAGGCGTCTCCAAGAGATTACTCTGGCGTATTTAATTTGAATTTCGATGGGAGTGAAATGCGAAAGTGCTCGAGTACTTGGATTTTAGGTGCGCTTTCAAGAACGCCAGGCAAGTTCGGTGCATGGAGGATAAAAAATAATAATGCATAATTCTAATTATTTGACTTTCCAGAGACTACAACACCGAATGAAGAGGCCGCGCGGGCCGCGCCTCTCGATTAGCCTACAGACGATAAACGCGACATCCGTTGCCGAAACCGGTCGCCTGTCAGTTCCGCCCGGGCGAAGAAACGTGCAGCCTCTGTCAAAAGTTTCGAAGCCACTGCGCAAGTAACGAAGTCTGTCAACACGTCCTGTGGCATTGATTGAATTTATCTCAAAACAACACAGAGGCTATAGAAGACACCGTACTGGAGGCCCCCGGATTGACGGAATGCGGTTATTTTAAGAAGCATCGAAACGTGAGCATGCAAGCACTTTTTACGTTCCCCACCAACTGGAATGCGGCCGACGCGACCGGAAATCTAACCAAGGCGAGGTTACAGTTTCTGGCCGCCACGGCTGGTGGCTCTCTAAAGCACATACGCGCATCGCGAGCTAGACTGTATAGAATGAATTAAATTACCGTTACATTGTGTAATTTAGGGCTCCAACAGTACCACAAATGCAGCCGCTTTAAAGTCAAATGACGTCCGTACAACTGTACACAGACGTTTACATAGGCGCCGATTACAGGGGTACGCAGGAGCCCGAGTCCCCTCTAAAGCTTTCCGGGAGAGGGATGGGGGGTCTACCTGCGGATGGGGGGTCGCTGCCGGGGCCTACCTCCTCCTACCCACCTAAAGTGCACATGCCATTAGCATAGTTCTGCTACCCACACCATTTGAGATTTCTTTTGAGTTGCCTCTACCGTTTTACTTACAATTTTATTGTGGCTAAAAGCTCACTGCATCATTGTTCGCGCGTACGAGCACGGCTTTTAATTCATACTTTCGCTTTATTTCTGTGAATCCTGACAACAGGAGGTCAGCCGCATTAGAAGCACCAGCGGCGCCTATCCAGTGACGTAGCAACGGGGGGCCAGGGGGCTGTGGGCCCCGGGTGCACGGGGCCAGTAGGGGAGGGGGGGGGGGGCGGGTGTCATATACGTCTAAAGACACCCGAAAATTGTCGATATCCTCGCCTTCCTCGGCTACACCCGGGGGGGGGGGGGGGTGACAGAAGAGCTAAGGGCACCGGGTGCCAGATGACCTAGCTACGCGCCTATCTCATCCGTATTATCTCACTTCAACTTCTGTTCTTTTTTTTTTTTTTAACAGCGAAGCTGTATACCTCTATCGTCCAAGGAAATGTGCGTGTCGTTGTGGTAACCAATAAACTCCCCATACGTGGGCCGATTCCGAAGATAGTGCAATGCCGGGCCGACCCGCGGCAGAGGTGGGGCAGGCGTTAAGCACCCCCCATATATGGGCCGATCCCGAAGATAGTGCTATACCGGCCTGACCCGCGGCGGAGGTGAAGCAGGCGTGAAGCACTCCCCATACGTGGGCCGATCCCGAAGATAGTGCAATGCCGGCCCGACCCTTCGCGGAGGTGCAGTTCACCATTAAGGGGCCCACATACACAGCTTCGCTGGTCATATATCCTTCTTCACAGAGGGGAAGGGCATTGTGATTTTTTTCCTTTGTGAGCACCATGTACAGACACACTATATTTAAATATTTATTCTAGTTTAAAGAGGAGGTAGCCAAGTAACAAATATTTCTGATGGTATGGATAGCCTATGCATAGAGAATGAATATGTTGCCGTACGTTCGATCACCCCCATTCATATGGCTTTGCGTGCTTTTTTGGCCCTGAAAAAGAACTTGCAGGCTTAATTCAGTGACCCCAGCGACAGTATTCTATCAACGGCGTGTGAAATGCACGTGAATGATGTGTCCCAGTATTGCTCCTCTTTCCAGTAGGCAATGGTAACGACTCACGTAAAAGAAACTCTCCTGATAATTGACAACATCGGCCACTCGCAAGTAGAGGTAATAAATATGTATAATTTATTCAGTAACCGAAATGACGCCAAGCCGGATTCACTCGAAATTAGAATCAGTAGCAGCCATGCACAACAGCGCTTATACTCGGACTCACCGGAAGCATATCGTCAGCCTATGTTTATGTCCACTGCAAGAATAAGGCCTCTCCCTGCGATCTCTAATTACTCCTGTCTTACGCCAACTGATTCCAATTTGCGCCTGCGAATTTCCTAATTTTATCACCCCACCTAGTTTCCTGCCGTCCTCGACTGCGCTTCCCTTCTCTTGGCACCCATTCTGTAACTCTACGATGGTCGACCGGTCATCCATCCTACACGCATTACATGGCCTGCCCAGCTACATATTTCTTTCTCTTAATGTCAATTAGAATATCGGCTATCCCCGTTTGCTCTCTGATCCACACCGCTCTTTTCCTGTCTCTTTTCTTTATACGCCAAACATTTTTCGTTCCATCGCTCTTTGTGGTGATATATATATATATATATATATATATATATAAGGGTTTAGGAAAGCTGGAAAGCCGAATAAATGAAAACTTTCCGCCTGTGGGTGCTCATACGAACGAAAAGAGAATCAATCAATCGCTCGCCGGTACGTGCTTGCCAGCCGACTGTCGATGCTCGCCGTCCCCGACTCCGGTTTCCACCCTGCGTGCTCGAAGAAAGGCGGCTCAAGTTCAATTTCTTGCTATCCAAGGCATACGAGGGAAAAGCCGCTTCGCGCTCATTGCAGTGCACGACCACTGATGTGCACGTTCTGGCACTTGCGTTAAAGTATCTTTTCGGCATAATTTCTTTCGTGGATTACGTTGGTTTGTTTTTTCGTTTTTTTTAATGCAGCTATACTTTCCACGCAGGAGCCTCGACCCACACCCTGAAACCGCTCAAGACGGGCATTTTACAAATAACACTCTTCTTAAAGGTGTAATTCACGTTACACCCTTGGCAAGGTCAGCTTCACGGGAGTTTCCTGCACAACTAGCCGTGCGGGAATGAAACGTCACTCTCGAAAGATCAGTTCTACTAGTGGAGTAATGCACCATAAACATGCCCCCGCAATGCACAGCGCAAACGAAATTATTTTGTTGAAACGCTCGTTTCAATCAGCGTCTGTCTGCCCCACGGAGCGGGGTGCAAAGGAAAGAAGGAAGAGGAGCGCGCGTGCCTCAAGCCCCGCGTGACTTTACGCGTGCCACGCTGCATGCGCCGCCTGCGTACGAGAGTGGGAAGTATACGAGCCGACGCACCTGGGGGTCTTTGTTCCGAACTCCTTGTCCATCCCCTGCGAAGATGTTTGCTCTTTCTGCTGAGAAGGTCCTCGCCTTTACAAATATATTTCGCGAAATGTGCGTCGACGAAACGATCCTGACGCCACGCCATTACAATAATGATTAAATTACGGGGTTTTACGTGCCAAAACCACGATCTGAATGAGGCGCGTCGTAGTGGGGGGGGGGGGGGGGGGGGACTCCGGAAATTTGGACCACGTGGGGTTCCTTAATGTGCGCCAAAATCTTAAGTGGCGCTCTGCCCCGTCTCCATTCTTGTTTCTGTGTGTGTTCGCGCCTAGTAACCAAGACGAACTCGCCCACCAAGACGTCCTTTTAAATCTAAGTACACGGGTGTTTCCGCGTTTCGCCTCCCCCAAACGCGGCCGCCCTGGTCGGCATTACCATTACAATTACCACCAACGCACAAGTGTTTATCACTACTTTAAAACAGGGTACCAGGGATAGCTGCGTACGCTGTATACATGGGGAATAACAACGCGGATGGGAAAGTCGACTGTTCCCTTTGTCTTTTTTCCTTCTTTTTTTTACCACTATTCTCCCTCCGGCGAAAGTTAGGCTTCTTTGCTGTTACCATTGTGGTGCATATCTTCTCTGCTCGAAGTTCCAGAAGGATACACTGCTTTACAGGGTAGATGACGTAAGGCTTACGCTCTTGTTGCTGCGAAACATCAAACGAGTGTGTCGCTGTTTCAATCGTAAATCAAGGCGCTACGAAAGCAGCAAGACAAAAAACACCGCTACTCGCTTGTTACCATCTCCGACTGTATGTACATACGTCGTCGGCCAGCGTGTACGTGTGACGTCTCGGCGAGGCTGTAGTGTGCCTGCACTCAGACAGCGATTCCTCAAAATTAAGCAGAAAGCTGCTTCTGTAAGCTATAGCTTTGGATGCCCATGGTAGTACGACAAATGAAGCAGTACGAGGACACATCGGGCATTTAAAATTTGAAGCACGGGATGGCAGAAAGCAACCTTAATGAAGGAACAGTTCAAGTATATGGAGAACAATGAAAGGCGACAGTTCAGTATCTGGATAACTAACGCTACGGGGAAGTGGCGCCGCCAAGCATTTTTTTTCTTTTTCGGAGGAGGTGGTACGTTGCCGTGTGCCCCCCTCCCCCCGGCTATGCCCCTGGTACTTGGTGCAGGACACGATTGCTTGCAGGTAAACTTTCGTATACAGATGCATACTCTCAAGCCACACACTAAAAACAGTTGCCTGTACCATTTTCTTTCACCTCATTTTTGTTCTGCAGTGCACCTTACGACGCGGGCGTCGAGCAAGCGTTGTGAGAGGTCCTTCTGGTATTGCACCAGCATGTAAAGAGAGCCGCACTCGGCCATCACAGTGGGGTTTTACCATCACTACATCTGCGATGGCTTCCGAGTAGGCAACAATGTGTTCTGAACATCGTAGATGGTAACCTCTACGACATTCTGTGATAACAAGCACTCCTGTCTTGTTGTAGAGCCAAGACGGCCTCGACAGCAAGAACTTCTTACTATCTTCCATGGCATCCCTTGCCACCAGGACAACGTGTAAGTGAAACCAACGCAGCAGCAACTTTTCGTCCTCATGACAAAGCAGGAATCAAGACTCGGCGGATGGTAGACAGCGTAGAAGGCGGAGGAAGCACGAAAATCGCAAAACAGTTTCGCAAAAACCTAGAAGTTGCAGGTTTCATGAGCGGGAATACCGTCATCCATCCGACAGCACGAGGATACATAGGAAACCAACACGTGTTTCTCAAAAAGAAGGCTGCACAGCTAAAATTCTACTGGTACCAGACCGGGGCCATGCGGGTCGGTCTCCTTTCTAGCTTCGTACGTTCTACTGTCGGTGCGTGCATGACGACATTCCCGCTCTGGATGGAACATGGTTCGACCTCTATAGCATGAACACGCATTTCGTCCTTTTAGTCACGAGACGGACGCTTTGACCGATCCTCCGCCCTGGTGACGTGTCCTAAGCTAATGGGAAGCACCAGAGACAGTAGCACCGGTAAGGTGCAAAGGGCGCCGCATAGTGAAGCCAAGTAAAATACGAGCACGCGTACGCCCGCACTAGACATATATGCCCTCAGTGCTGTCATGGTAGAACGAACCAACGTCGGGACAAGATGTATAGCTCATATTGCTCGGGCCTTACAATGCTATTCGCCACCAGGTAACCAGACTTACGGGTGGTATGATGACCTCCGATTCGATCCTAATTGTATTAGCCCCACAGGACAGGTTCTGGGGAAAGAGGACTGGAGTTACGCATTTAAGTTTGCCTTGAGCACAGGCCTCTTGAGGGGTACACACGCACTTTATTAGTGATAGTTTACTTCAGATGCAACACCGAAGCTGTAGCAAGATTGGAACAGCAGGCATATTGTTTTGCGACTTTGCCGCTGCCGATTTCGCCTGCTTCAGGAACTCATTTGCATAAACTTGCACGAAGCGAGAATGTGTTTTAATAAATACGTTTCAACAACGAGTAGCCCTCGCTCATTTCACCATCAAAAGACTCCCAACGGAAGGTACGAAGACCCTCGAGCGAAACATTTCCGAGAACGGAATTTATTTTTCGTAAAATTTGACGCAACATCCGTAAAATCGTAAAACAATCCCAAATTCGTAAACATTAGGAAAAATTATAAGGAGAGTTGGCAGGTATGGTGCAGCTGATATATGATAAAGTTGGGCAAGTCACGTAATGTGTAGGTCAGATAAACATTGGTCTATCGAAGCAACATGATGGATGTTAGTGGCAGAGAATTAGGCGGAGCGATGATCAGATTTGCAGGTATGGATTGAAGTCGGCTGATGCAATCAAGACAGGGTTAATTGGAGGTTTACGCTTAGTCGTAGCTGCGTTCCTTTAGAAAGCGCACAAAAAGCGAGGTAACTTTGAGAACTGTGCTTGATAAGCGGACGCACCCAGATTGCTAGTGAGCAAAGTTTTTAGCACACAAAAAAGAAAAGAAAGAAAAACGCAATGTGTTTTATGGCAGCTGCTCAGTGCTAGGGTACACACAAAGGATAAGAAGGGAGAGAATGACGACAACCATTACGCATATGAATAACAATTAAGAAAACAAGGCATGTGATATCAATGTGCACTTTTTTAGAGAATTCAATAATCGCGTTACCGTACATATACGTGAATTTTTTGCTGGTGCATGCAGGCACACTCTGGATCGACTTATCCTGCAACAATGGCGCCCACGTGAAGCGCGTCTTCTTCCTCGCCACACAAAACAACGCAGCCGGCGCTCAACAGTGGACGTTGCAGCCAGTCGGCCGTGCTCGTGAATCACGCGCTCGGTGGGCCCATTGAGTGCGCTCGCGGCAGCTGGCTCGAGCCACGGGCAGCGAAAGAAGACGACGACGACGGGCGGCAGCAGGCACCATCGGCAGCGCCAGCGAGCGCAGCAGCAGGTCCAGCATTCATTGGCAGCCGCAGTAGCGTGGCGGGAGGCGACGAGGACGAGCGGGGCCGCAGAGACCAGCGTTCGGGATCCAGCCACCGGTCATCGCGCAGCCAGCCAGTCAGCTATGGGCACGGCGGACGAGAAGCGCTGGGAGGAGGAGGAGGAGGACAACCACGACAAGGACTCCGGCCTCGAGTCGCTGAACGGCTCGTCCGAAGAAGAGGACGAGCTGGCGCAGCGCATCGTGGCCCAGGTCGAGTACTACTTCTCGGACGAGAACATCCTGCGCGACTCGTTCCTCCTGAAGCACGTGCGGCGCAACCGCGAGGGCTACGTGAGCCTCAAGCTGATGGCCTCGTTCCGCAAGGTCAAGAGCCTGACCAAGAACTGGGAGCTGGTGCGCGAGGCGCTGCGCTCGTCGTCCACGCGGCTCGAGGTGAACGCAGAGGGCACCAAGGTGCGCCGCCGCGAGCCGCTGCCCGAACACGACGAGACTGCGCCCTCGCGCACCGTGGTCGCGTTTCCCCTCGTGGACCGCGTCACCGTCGAGGCCGTGGCCGAGATCTTCTCGCGCTGCGGGCCCATCTCGCTGCTGCGCCTGCTGCGTCCCGGCGGACCCGTGCCGCCCTGCGCCAAGCGCTTCCTCCAGCGCCACCCGGAGGCCAGCGGCTGCTCGGCCGCCGTCGTCGAGTTCGAGCACCACGAGGCGGCCAGCCTGGCGGTGCGGCAGGCCAGCCCGCTGCTGCGCGTGCTGCCGCTCTCTCCGCCGGCGGTGGTGGGCCTGCTGCCCACCCCCGCCGCTGCGGACAGCGACGGGCACCGCGGTGGGCAGAACGGCGGCAGGCCCGCCGGCAACCGCAGCGTGCGAGTGCCCGGCCCGGGCGGCGCGGCGTGCAACTCCCCGTGCCCCTCGTCGCCGTCGCCGCTGCTCGGCCCCCGACACAAGTCACACAGCCAGGGTGACGTGAGCGCTGCCGGCCTGTGGGTCAAGAAGCGCCCCGACGGGCTGGGGCCCGTGCTTCGCCAGCCCCGGGGCCCAGACGGCACGCGCGGCTTCCATGACCGCAGCAGCGCCTGCCTGGCGCCCTCCTGAGCTCAAGCAGACCAACGAGCGCGCGCAGGCCCAAAATTCGGCTGCTCCGCCCCACACCTTTTTTTTTTTCTCACTGTGTCTTTTATTGTGTCACATTAAACTTGTTCCACCCTCAGTCCACGATCTCGCCATCCTCCAGGTCTTCGTCGTCGGCGGCCGCCATATCGACCTCGACGCAGCCGCTGTCGGGTTCTTGCGGCCTTACAGGATCTTCCAGGTTTTCGGGCTCCTCCGCATCTTTTCTCTCTTCGGTAGCTTCGCTCAAGGGTACCGCCGCCGCCGCTAGAGCTGCACATATGCAAAACGCAGCCGTCTGAATGTTTCTTTTTCTCTTTTTTTTTTTCAGTCGCCGTGAAACACTAGCGCGGGCACACAAGCTGTCAAGTTGCTCAACAACAATTAGTGCATGTATGAATCTGCTCAACGTGCCAAATTGGTGTCCTTTTCCCCGCATTAATTTCGAAAACGTCGCGGCTTACCTTTTAAGAGGGGGCTCTAGCAGTCACTTAAGAATTTTGCATGCACAGCGGGTAGTCATACACCATTTCAGAAGCACTTACCCAGCTTCGTCCTCTATGAAAACTAAATACAGCGTGATAGCGCGGCCCGTACGGTGTATAGTGGCTTAGCGCGCCACATGCAATGACACCTACCACGGAAAAGCAGGACGTCTTGGCAGTGTGGGTAAGCCATTGAGCAGCAAGTGAACCTTGGAAACACCGCTGCGCCAAACTTCTGTTTCAGAATAGTAAAGTTTGGGCTGAGGTAACTGAAATAAGTGTCAGGACAAGGGAAAACTTTCGTTTCTTCACAAAGGCGGCCGAGGAAATATACGTGCGCAAGGATGCCCTCTTGACGGTTTTGTGAAGGGTCTCAAAATTAGGCCGCACGTGCATCCATTAAGGCAAAGTTATACACACCCATTCGCAATGGATTTGGTGGGCCGCGCACAACGGTAGCGTAAGAGGTAGGTGGTTTTAATCTGGCGTCAGTGGTCACCTCTCATCATAGATTGTCGTTCAGCCCAAATCCGTGGGCTTGTCCGCCACAGCTGCCACATTTCGAATGAGGGCGCGATATCGAAGCGGTGGCGCACGAACTTTTGCGCGGAGATGAAGAACCCCACAGATGGCCGAAATTAGGACAGCGCCGGTCATATTTTAGACAAATCCAGATCCGCGTGCTTCGCATGAGTGGAGCTTTACGACGCACGGGAATGGCAATCGCTTTGTTCCGACCCGTGAGAATAGCCGGCAACACAACGCTGGAACTTCACGCTTAGGAAAGGAATTGTGGGGCGCGGATCGCCACCGACAGCGGCCACGCGTCTGTCATGACGAGAGGACCCTGAAACTGCGTAGTCTGAAGTTAAGCGTCAACACCATGGCCTGCCCCACAGAGATAGCGTGCAGTCGTATGTTACGAGACGTGGGTCATAAAGGCGACCATCAAGAGGGCACCATGCCGCTAATACCGCGTAGGAAACCCCTGGAACGAGCGGATCCAGGGGCCAGTGAGCGAGTAACGATTCGACCGCCGCTCCCAACCGAGGGCTCGCACTCATACGTTCTGCAGCAAGGCTACAAAATCATCGAACGGCACTGTCACATGCAGAAAGGCCGACGAGACCTTCACGGCTGCGGCGCCTCATGCCGCGACGGCTCTCTTTGCATCCAAAGGGCAACTAAGGCCAGCGCACAGGTCGTTATGATCGGCCGGGAATACGACCTCTCAAGTGCGGGAAACTTTCCAGCACGTTTTCCAGTGTCGAGGTAATTGCCCTCATCACGGAGAAATTTGCGTCACCCCTCTGGCCCCTGCCACGCCCTGAGCAGAACCAAAGTGGACCCAAAGGTGAGGATACGAAGGGAAGGAGGTCCTTGCAAAACCTGACAAAGGTACTGACACTTCCACAAGTTCCCCCAAAAGACATCGACTACTGACCACGAGGAGTGAATGACCCTTTCGGTGGGGACCTCTCCACCAATTGTAACGGCTGTATGCGAGAGGTTATCTATAAGGCCATCCTAGCTGGCCCCGTTTGGCAGAACCACTCGAGACTCGGATAGAGTCACAACCATGTACCAACGAAGTGAATACATTCTTTCTTTCCTTATTTTTTTTCTTCATCCCGATGCCCGCCTTCGTCGCATTCTTCCGATTCTCGCGGTGAAGACCCACCTGACCCGGTCGAGATCGTACCCAGGGTACATCTGACGGACGGCTTCGGGAGCTCGGGCGGGAAGGCGGGCGCTTTGCGGCGCTGAGAAACAGGCACGATAACGTGACAAGTAGTATATTTTTGCACTATATATACGTTCCAAGCGGCGACTTCTATACGTATACGCTTGACCAAGGGTTCCGAATCCGCCAGGCGTGTGAAACGCGTTGTCACCGTCGCTTTCTGCAGAGCACGTGAAACAAACTGTGTCGCATGCCGACGACACGTGCCACCTGTGATCAAGCAGCCGCCGCGTCGCCAGCGCCGTGCCTGGCTCAACGAGGCATCTACAGCTTCCGCCACCACACTGAAGCGCGTTGTGCAAATGACACCGCGCCAGCGTGACAGAGAAATGAAACGGCCGTCAAGCCGCCGCATCGCCAAGCACGGCGCGACAAGCTCGGAGAGACAAACCGCGCGCTAGCGGCTGCGAGCTGCTCTATTTTTGAGTCCCCGACACGCAGTTGTTGCGGCGCGCGCTTGTCGCCGCCGCGCCTGCCATGCCAAGCCGACAGCGAGGACGAAGTGTGACGACGAAGTATGACGAAGCTCTTCGCGGTTGCTCGCCGCGTGCGCGCGTCTCGTCAGCCCGACGAGCGCGGATGCCAGAGACACGTACGCACAGCGGTGCATAATCGGGGAGAAAGAATTAGGCGCTGCCTCTAGTTTTCTCTGGCATAAATCGACCGAATTACGGCTGCAGAGTCTGACGCAGCAGCGCTTCCTCACCTTATCTGTCACTCTTGTCTTTCGTCATCCACGTGAGAGCAGAAACAACACCTAGATGGCACAGTATGACAGAACTGCAGGGTTGCAGAATTTTACCGACGTTTCCAGTGTCAAGGCTGGTGTGGCGAAATGGACATGGCTGTAGGTCCCGACACAGTCCTTGCTCATTCTGTGTATCAAATACCTGTCACTTTACTGCAACTTTTTATAATAAATTCTGATCCTGAAAAAGACTTCGCAGGGGCAGTGTTCTCTGGCGATCACTTTCGGGGATAGTCACATTTCACTAGATTTCACCGAATGCATCCGAGTACACGGCCGACAGCATTTCTGGCGCTGTACCAAGCTCGCACAGTGCAAAGCCGCTGTCGGCCATATATTTCGACAGATCCAGTGTTGAGTGTAGCGAGAGTGAATCTCTAAAAGTGATGACTCGAGAATAGTGCCCCAGGCTGCATTCAGCACGTCGTGATTCGACGCTGGTGTCATGCTCGGCGTTATGCTTCGTTGCAACATCGTTGCAACACCTTCTGTAATAGAAAACACCAGGACTGCGTGCTTCCAGTGGTGGCTTCACACCAGAACAGGCACCTCAATGGTATAAATGTTTTCGTACTATACACGATTTTCGATGGGCTGTCTTCGTGAACTTTATCATGGTTCAAAGCACACAGAGGGTGACCATTTTCGCCGTCCTTATTTTACAGCGTGCATGGGTGGTCAGTCCACTGCATGAAGTCGCATCTCAGAGTACAAAAGCTTTGTCTCATTTGGGAGGTGTCGACTATACCATGACAAATGAACGGGAATTAGATGCGATGATAGCTAAAGAGTGGCAGCACTCAAACTTTTAACCAAATCCAAATATCGAGTCAAACTGGCAAGAGTTCAAATTTGAATTGCTATGTTTGTTAAACCAATGTATTCCTACTATCAAAGAACATGCACACACAGGTCAAATACAACTTTCAAATGATCAAACAATAATGTTGCTGTAATGCTTTTAATTATTTTGGTTACGACCACCAGCCTTGACTGCTTTGGTCAAATGTGGTGGAAGGGGTAGGGGAAACAGGAATAGGGTGAGTGGAAAGATTGTCGATTTTTCCCAGGTAAACTTTGGGTTCTTCCATAGCATGGGAAAAGCATCATGCTGCTTCGAAGCATTAAGCTTGCTCACGGTCCTAACCAAAAATAATTTCTTTTTCACAACATTACCATCGACATTACGCAGTGATCCCAAACATTTCTGGGAACCAATAACCCTTATTTAGAAAACAAATTGCACTATGGATGTGTTGTTCCGGAAAATGAGGTCGCTGATCTGCTAAACACAGCTCTCCGTTTCATTCTTACAAATTATCATATAGTGAAGACCCTTTCACAGTTTTTAAACATAGGCCCTGGACAGTTTTCGGTTTTGCTCATTGACATAGCCGGCTACATTTAGCGAGCAAGAAAGGCATTGGCTGCGATATTGAGTAGCAAGAGTGCGTTCAAATCTAAGCCCGCAGATTTTCAACACTTTTCCTCTGTGCATAAGAAACAATTTTACAAGTGAACGTTGCCCTAAGTTACACAAAAATTGTTATGTATTTTTCTTGAGGCTAATGTACACGTCTTCTATCTGAAAATTTCAAAATAGACTTTCCGCCAGTAAAACAACTTAAAAATGTGCTTTGTGTTTCAGCGCAGTAGACTGATAAAGCTCGTGATCGGAAGTTTCTTGTGGGCGCACTCTCGCTGTAGTTATCGCGCAAGTGAAACCATCTATAGTGCTAGCCTGCCCGAGATCCTACTATATACTCAGGCCCTCTATGAATGACATTAAATTTGACCCATCCAGGAATTCTTAAGTTAAAGGATTCATTAACCCTTTAAATGCTGGCAAAAAAAAAAGTTCGGAAAGTTAACTTTTTATCTGGATAGCAAATTTTTTGCAGATAGCAGATATATATCACAAAACAATAGAAAATTCACAACTTGTATACGAAATTACCCAAAAAGTAAAACGAGAAGGTGCTGGAAGGAGATACTGTTAATCTAACTTCATTCATTGCCGCGTCATATCAAACTATAATCATTGTAGGCAACATCAGTGTCACTGGGTGAATCTATAGCACTAAAAGCACTGTTATCACTATCAATGCTTTTATGCAGAAGCAAATCATTTTCAGAGCTCGATGACTTAATCAAATGAACGCTGCATTTTTGCAGAGGGTGCTGAAATGCACAACTGGTAGCCTATCTACATCAATTAGAAGAGTGAGGCAAAACTTGTCCGATTTTAACAGTCCTCAATGATAATAAAACTTCACTATTTTCTTGTCACTGTCATCACAACATTACAGCCTCCACTTACACCATTAACAAGCTTTATATAACCATGGTTTGTCTGAACAAATTGGTGTTCACTCCTCTGACCCGACTTGGAACATCATGTTATTCCATTACTAATTCTGCAATGCTTCTTGAAGGCTTCGTCTATAGCAACATTTCTTTATCATCCTCCTCTATTAATGTGAGCCTACAAAACTCTTCTGCACCCTGAACTCGAGTATGTAAGTGCTAGAATCGACTCTAGCGACTTAAACCTAGTTAAAATGCTCGATTCAGTCCAGATACATGCTACGTACTATAGATTCATTTTAACTGATTGCTTTTAGAACACTACTGTCACAGCACTGAAGTCTCAACTTGATGTTCCCACTCTGGCCAATCAGCAGTGAATATCTTGGTTAAATCTTCATCGCAGAGTTATTTTATTTGCTGCCATCTAACAACGAACCAACTTGCAGAGTTATTTTATTTGCTGCCATCTAACAATGAACCAACTCATAGTACCCATCCATCGCCTGTCTCACACCACCCACCCAAATTCTACAACATTCCAGCAGTCTTATTTTTTATTTTTTTGCATTCACTGCGTGCAACTAGAATAGCCTTCCCAGCCATACTGCTCACCTACCCTTTTCACTTCGAAACACCATCGAAGAAGTCAACCCAGAATACTGCATAGTATAATGAAATCTCGATAATTTGAACTGCTCTGCTGGTCCCAGCAAAGTCCTGTGTACGCAACATGCAATGGTTACGTAGAACAAAATTTCTCACTCGTATGGCCTACTTTTTCGATAAAACTAATCCAAAAGTGAAGTCTAATGCATCGCTAGCTACTGTATGTCCCGTGCTGTCCCGTAATGTCCCGTGATGCCCTCCTTTTCCACCTGGCTTAAACGTAGCAAAAAGGCACTCTGAGCGAGCGTTCACCTGCATTAATTAACACTACATAACAGCACACCTTTGGGCTGCCCTTTTTTACATAAAAATGTAGTAATAATTATACATTTCTTTATAACGTATGAGTTGTTGCGAGATCTAGAGCTTTCAAAATCACAACTCTAACTCTTTATGAGCACAAGCTTTTTAACAGCCTTAAGACCACAAATAATTAGAAATGCCAGATAAATAGAGTTTAACTAATTTACAATGTAATCCCGCCTCTTGTCTAACAAAACACACAGATCACTAGTAACTTGGTGGCTGCATATAATTTACAATTTTGAACTTCCGCATTATTCTCTCCCCATACTAATGGACAAAAATATACATAGTTTGTCAAATAATAGCATACTGCAAATGCTGTGTTGAATGCACAGCTTTTTTAGTTTTCTTTCTTTTTTCCCCCTCTATGTTGTGTGCTTTGAGGAGGGTGCTATGTAATTATTGCTGTATAGTTGCCTTCTGCTGCTTTTGTTTTATAGGGCAGTGGCACTAGTCATCTATCTAAAGGCCACACCAGAATGTTGGCGCATCCCTGGTGGTGTGTCCCGTTGAGACCAGCAACTGGACTTTCCTCCAGTACAGCCAATATGTTTCACCAGCTCTATACAGTAATGAGCTGCCATGACAGTACAGCAGCAAATTAGTTGCACTGAATAACATGAGATTTACAAGCTGCCAACATATTTTTCACAGTGATTGGGCAAAATGTATAAGCATTACTATTACAATGTTTTCGTCTGAGTTAAAAAGACATCAGATACCCAATCACCAGTAAATAAACACTTTAATAAGATTTCTGTGCTCAAACAACATATTTTGCTGCATCTAGGAGCTATCACCTTGTGCTCAGAAAAGAGGAGTTCTCTAACTTTACTACTTGATGACACAGACTGTAGACAGTACCGTAAAAACCCGCGTATAATACGAACTTGCATATAGTGCGGGATAACATTTTTCGAAATGGAAAAAAAAAGAAGTTTTATCTACGTATTGTACGAGTTAGGAAAACTCGAGGAAAACATTTATTTAAATTGCACTCTGCACTTCAATTGCTGTCTTCCTCAGCTGTGCTCTCTTTGGATAGTTTCTTGTCGGACATATCGGCCCAGAGGTACTCATCCTCTGTACTATCGAGCGCGTTCGAGATGCCGCACTTCTTGAATGCGTGATGCACAAGGTCCTCTTGTATGCTGGCCCATTCGTCCACAATCCACTTGCATAGTGTGGCTGGCGAAGCCCGCTGCAGCCGCCCAGTCGGTGTCACTGCAAGCTCACCTGAGCGCATCCAATCTGCATAACACTGCTTGACCGTGTCCTTGAACGGCTCGTTCACGCAAACATCTAAAGACTGCAGTTGATACGTCATCCCATCTTGGATAACGACGAGTTCAGTGCCGGATTCACGCAACAGCCTCTTCATTGAGTCGGCCAAATGGCAACAAAATGCGTCCAGCACGAGGATGGACGGCAACGACAACAGTGCGGCGGGCCGCCTATACCAGATGGACTTTATCCAGTCGAGCACCAGATTCTCATTCAACCAGCCTTTCTCATGGCATCTCACGACCACAGTTTTTGGCAGCTCCTCACCTTTAGGCACTGTCTTGCGCTTGAAGACGAGATAGGGCGGGAGATCGCGTCCGTCTGCAGTGCACAACAACATGACGGTAACTCGCGTTTTCTCGTTGCCAGTGGACCGGACATAAACTTGTTTAGAGCCCTTTTCGTTTCACGGTGAAGGGCGATAGCATGTCCAGATAAACCGGCGTTTGGTCAGCATTGCCGATTTCCCCAGCTGGAAGTTCTTGGACTTGCGCAACGAAATAATGTGGCACTGGAAAGCCAGAAGCAGCTCTTTGAATGATTCGGTCAGCTTTTGCGAAATCGAAGTTCGGCGGCGTAAGGAAAATCCAGCACGGCACATGCAGTGATAAATCCAGTGCTTCCTCGCTTTGAAGACGGAGCTCGGTAGCCCTTTTTCTCATGCAAGCTACTTAGCTTTCGCCTGCATAAGCTCCACGCTCACAGCTAGATGCGCGGCTCACAGTTGGTGTACGGACTCCGTCAGGGCGAGTTCAATTTCCAAGAATGTCCCACTCTTCGGGCCGTGAAAGCTTCTTCGCGTTCCGCTGCATGCGAAAAGGGCTTCCTTCTGTCGATGCCACCAGCGAATGCTTCCCTTGTTGACGCCAAACTGCTTCCTGGCCGTACTGTTGCCGATGTCCTGTGCAGCTAAAATAACCTTTCACTTGAAAGCAGCCGAGTACTGTTTTCGTGGTCCGGACATCTTGGTCCTTCAATGCGGAATAAAAAAGATGCACTTCGCAAAGCATGGCTTGCACGTGTGCTGCCAAGGTGCGCACTCAACAATAAAGAAACAATGCTGCAGTCACGCAGCAAGAATGAAACCAAGCCGTAGCCACGTAGCAATGAGGAAGCCAAACCGTAGCCACGCAGCAATAACGAAGTCAAGCCATAGCCATGCAGCAATAATGAAACCAACACTTCTAGCACAAATTTCTGACTGAAATTTTTGTTTGGATCCTCACATAGTACGAGGCAAAAATTTGGGACGCTAATAATAGGGGAAAAAAAACTCGTATTATAGGCGGGTTTTACAGCATGATCACAAATGGACATACTGATGTACTTGTCGCATAACTGTGTTAACTCTTTCCGTACCACACTCACTGGGCATCGTTAGCCTGCTAACGATGGTTTGAAATGCCACTTTCGAGATCTTCCACACCGCTCATGAACACACTGTGCTATCAGATGTGAAGGAGAACTATTTTTTCTTCCTAAGCAGTTTGCTTTTTCCCTAAGCGGTGATTTTCGAACGCGTTCCGAAGCTTTCATCATCGTCAAAGTAGAAAGCAAAAATGGCTGCCCGCTATTGATGGTTTGAAATGCCGCTTTCGCGACCTTTCACGCCGCTCATGGACATTCTGCATCATAGGACATGAAGGAGGGGAACTATATCTTTGTTTTCTAAGCAGATCACTTTTTTCCCCACCAGGTATTAATTTTTGAACGCACTCCAAAGTTTCACAATCACCAAAGTAAAAAGCAAAAATCGCTCTCTTGGAGTGGCGTGTGCACTTCAAAAGATTGCAGATCTTGCAATTCCGCTGCGTCTGCGGCTGATTTTATCGATAGATTGAGCAGCAGCGAGTTTGAGGATGCTGCCTTTTTGTCGGGCTTTGACTGAGAGCGACGACGATGTAAGCCAGTTCGGAACATTGGCAGTCACAGCCCGGCAAGCCTAACTGTATTGTTTGCAGTTAAATTTTTGTAGTGGTTTACCTGTTCAATCAAGAATTTTGATTTTTTCGGAGACAGTGCCTATTAGACGGCAATACATATTGTATACCTCATAAATGTTTTTACATTTTTTTCTTAGTAATTACAACCGTGTCTTTATGAACTTATGTCTCGTTGATAGCACAGCATCTATGCGTAAAAAGTGAATTCATTCTTGCTTTTGTTGACGCATTACTTAAAATGTTGAATGCAGTAATTCATTCATAAAAAATATCTGGCATAATGTACAAAAAACACCTATTTTCCCCATGGTAAGGAAAGAGTTAATATGCAAGGTTACTGTACACTAGAATAATAAATATAATCACATTTAACAACACTCACTGATATTCTAGATGCCTAATTGACATGTGGGTCACCACATAGTACAGCACCATGTAGAATACATTCAGTTCTTTTTCACCACAATATGAGCACTCCAACGCTCAAAGTGGAAGAATCTTGGGATCTTTCCAAGTATACTTAAAGGGGGCATCCAATTCTCTGGACTATAAAGGTTCACTACACATCAGAAAATCATGCACGCAGCAATGCAATACTCACCAACATGCTCTTCTCTGATCATACGACTACGTTCCTTCCGATACTTTCTGCGCATGCGCTCTCGTTGCCGAATCTCCTCCCCAAAGACCATGTTCGCCTCGTCTCGTGATGTATTGGCTTTAACCAGGAAGAAGAAGACGCCGCCAGGCGTCCGCCGTCGACTCTTGTCCTGTTAAAAAAAGAAAACAAATTCAATTCTGGGGTTTATGTGGAGAAACCTTGATCTGATTGTGATGCACACAGTAGTGGGGGACCCAGATTAATTTTGACCACCTGGGGTTCTTTAATGTGCACCTAATTCTAGCTACATGAGCATTCCTCCCCCCCACTGAAATGCAGTCACCGCTACCTTGAGCTCAGCTGTGCAACGCTATAGCCACTAAGCTACTGTGGCAGGTTAAAACGGGGGAAGGGGGAGAAAGAAACAGATATCTTCATGGTCCTATAGGCAGACTGTGTTTTAGAATAAGGCAAGAAACATGACACAACAATCTCAATAAACTCTCTGTAATGACCATACCTTGCTTGAACACACACATACACACAGAGTTAATTCTTCCAACGTTTGCATGTTAGTATATTCATGATATCACTCCAATATGTAATTTAAGACCTTCTTAGTGGGCACAAAATTCTACAATATGACCATACCAGTAATGCGACATATCACTAGAAACACGGGCATCACACTAGCTGCTGACACACCATATAAGGAAGACCTACCTAATAGATAACAAAATAGTTAACAATTAATCACTGATGAACTCATTCCGCACATCATTACTCGAAACATAAATATAGCTTTCTAAAAGTTATGCGTGCTGTAACTCCTATGGTGCACAACTAAGTGATCTCATCACTAGCAACCTGGGCTCCAATTAAAATGAGGTGCATATGCTCCCTCAATTGTTAAGCCGCAAGCAATGGCATTAATGTCTGTATGGGTTGTCTCAACACTGATTTCCTGAGTGAAACACGTGCTGAATATTGCTGCAATGTGGCCAACAAGGTGAAACAGCACCATATTATACAGGCTGCCCCAAGTACTGCATTTCCAATAGCATAACCCATATATGGGTGTAACGCAAGGAAGACTTTTGATGAACTGAAAGATTAAAAAAAGTTATGCTGTAATTATAATGCAACTTAACAATGCATAATGTATCCTTCTATGCACCGCATGCATGCATTATGGTAATGATCACTTATCACGACATCCTGAAAGACATTAACCCGCCTAGTGGCGCATGATGTGCTGTACCACTAGTCGCCTGTCATGCGCGTTTTCATGGTGACGCCTCATCGAAGTGCTTTGTTGGTGCAAATATGGCCATTAAATACTAAACTGTCTGCTCAGGGGTTCTGAAACTTTCTGGCCCGAGCAACACCACCAGACTGCTACAGAATCTCCCTGTCCCCTGCAGACACACACACTCCTGCTCACTTTCTTTTTTACACCAATGTGATTGTCCATGGCCCTGCAATAAAAATGTTATAATGAATCAACTGAATGGCTACACAAATTTTACTGTGTGGAAAAGAGAACAAAAGAAGGGAGCAAATTACTGAATTATTTAAACAGGGTAATTGGTATGTGGCTCTATGCCATTAGTCAGAGTGAGTTCGCCTGTCATGCAGTTGGGCTTGCATTGTGTTGTACTTGCAGATGCAAAGTGCATTATGCAAAATTTCTGTAAAGTTGAAGTGAAGACCAATTTACGTCTAGCAATGTCAATCTTGTGCGCAAGAGAAACAATATTACCAGATTGAATGTCACGTGAGTGAAACAAGAATAACCAAAGCAGCGCCACCACTGGATGAGCTTGATTCTTCTAATGTTTACGGTGCAGCCTGTTACCTTTAATCTAGAAGCCTTTCACTTTTGACTGAAAAATTCACAATAACACCTAACATGCAAATCTTTTTTTCATGTAGCTGCATGGCAGCATAATGCAGTGAGCGCTGGCCATACAGTTACCTTACGGGTAACAGACACCATGAACATATACTTGGCATGAACCAAGTGTCTGAAAAATGAAAAGTTATTTGTTTATGTTGCTTTTTGCACACAAATGCCGTCAGTCACTCATCCTGAGTAATTGCGATGGTATGGTAACCCTAAATGTCTGGCCACATGGGTCCGTGGTGCACCTTGCATGCGTTGAAGTGCTTCTCACAAGCTTTTTAAAAATCTCGGATATGATAGAAACAGATGCAGTATGGAAGCAAACCAGCCTGTACGAATATGCGCTGTACTAATACCAGCGCAGCAGCACTCCAAATCGTGCATGAATGTGCTCCGCATAGGTTATGCGCCGTTAAATGGCCTGATCATCGTGCATCGGCAATGAGCGAACCAGGCAGATGCTGCCAGACACGAAAGTGGCTCTTAGCTTGCACAACAACCGAGTTCATCCTTGCTCGCAAAACAGGCCACACTGCAAGGAAGAATGGAACGCATTCAGCGTAGATATTATGGGTCTTTCTCGTGAGGGATACTGAAGTGTGGCCACGGCATGTGGTTATGTTGTTAAATCTAAACCATAGTGCTAAAATCGGTTGAAGGGGTTATGGGCTCGAATTCATTCCGTCCATTTGTGAAGCTTCTCAGTTCCGCAGGACCCAGTTTGGTAACTACTGCAGAGATATTTGAGCCCCTTTAACCCACCAGCCACATTGCTCTGCATTGCATTGATTTGTGCTCTTAGTATTTGCAGACTTGCACTTTCTGCCGTCAAGATGCTGGCTTTCTTTCAGAGCTGAGTTGCCCAGAATTGGGATGATACCAGCTGTAGGACGGATTCTTTTTCTGAGAAAGTTAATTGGCATGCTTTTGATGCGCTCCATATGGAACTCATGAGTACCGCAGCATACTTGCCCTGGTCAGTAGGCCCCCCGTTGTTTCGATGTCTTCTGTCATGCCCAGCAGCTTGCGAGACCGTGCAACACCAAGGACTTGTACAACCCGCCCTTTGGTGAAAGGTTTTAAAAAGAAACAGAAATCACAAAAGTTGCTGGAAGCTAATGTTGGAAAACCACCACAATGAAAACAACATAATACTACATTAAAGAGAGACTAAAGAGAACTATTAAGTTAAGCTGGAGTGGCAAATTATATATCTGCAATACATGCATTGTTAAGTGTTGTTCTAAGTGGAGTCTTCATGAGCCAGAAAAGACACAACAATGAAAGATGGGTTTGAATTTGCTTGAAGAACATAACATCAGTGTAGCGTATATTTGTTTTTGGGGTCTCCGTAAAGGGCCCCTCACCAGGCCCCATAGCAAATTTTGGTTATATGCTGGAAGTTATGTGTCCTCTACGGAGCATTCTACTGCAAAAATTTTTCAAGTCAGCTCATTAATAGCTGAGATAGAAATATTTCAGTGCCCCAAACCGATGATTTCGGCAGGCGGGTTCCACTGCATAGTGAGACTCCCTCTTCACTTGCCCCGTCTACTATTCGCAAGCAAAATTCCTTCCCTGCGTTTTCCCACGCCGGACCTTGAGAATTGCATGACACATACGTCACGGGCCCCGCCTTCACTTTTCCTTTTTCCTCCTCCCCCCCAGCAATGCGCATTTCGGCTGACGGCGTTGTGCGCAAGCTGTTATTAGGGAGCATGGCATGTAGGTGCCCTAGCTGTTATCGTTTCGTGCAGCGCACGATTTTGCGTGCTGTGCGCAAGGACACATTACTAGCAGTACACTTCAGTGCTACGGATACTGAGGCAGAATAAGCGGATCGCAGAGTGTAATCACACGCTGGAACACGGTAGAAAATGGCATAGTTTTGGTACCTGCGCACGTGACCGCACGACCGCGGGAACAAGCAGACGAAGTGGAAGTACATATTTCTTGCTTTGGTACGAAGTAAAGCAAAAAACACGCAGACATTCCATTTGTGTGTTTTACCATCTCTCTAAACTTCAATTCATCAATTCAAGCAACACATCACATAAATAACAGATGGTATTTTGAATAATTCTCGAAGTCATGTGTCACCACAAGCGATGTCACACTGCGGACTCGAGTACGTAGGCACAGGGATGCTAGTACGTCATCCTCAGGCTTGGAGTGCGTGGCCGTGAGGAGAAGAAAAAAATGGTGTTCGGTTTGAAATTTCAGATCTTTCCGCAGCGCATAGCGATGTAATACTTTGCAGACACGATTGTTATCACGCAATGTATGCTCTGCGCTTGTCAGCTCAAAATGGCCAGACCTGGTGAGGGGTCCTTTAGCACACTGACAGAAATTTTAAAAAGTCTCATACCGCACCTCTGCTCCAAGAAGAAAAATTGGTAGTCACATCATACACTCCCCTGTAGGAATATCCTGGCAGTGCCCCTGCTACAATGTTGGAACAACGAATGCCAATTGCTACAGTGGGGCACCGTGCTGAATGCTACGTCATAAAGTGGCAGGAAGCACTGTCAAAAGTGGCTTACTGGAAATGCTTACTGAAAATATTGCCCCAGGGATCAATACCAGATGAGACATGTGACTACATAATATCTTTCCAAGACTGGGTGGCATCAAAACGACACGTTTGGTAAATAAAGCTACTGTGCATCCGCAACACAGTCCCTTCCTGTACGTATGAGTCCATGAAACTTACCCACAAGCTCCACATTAGTCTCCTCTAGTCGATTTGCTATGTCAGCAGCGACCTCAGCTACTTGTTCATCGTCTGCTTCCGAACTGCTCGACTTGGAGCTGTCTGACTTAGATCGCCGTTGCCTCCCAGCCCCTCGAAGTTTTGGACTTCGTGACCTTGAGGGACGGGTGCAGGCACGCTCTCCTAGCCGATCCATGATTGACCTCTTCTGGCCACGAGAACTTGAGTCTTGAATGTCAACCACGTCATGTGTAGTGGCACTGTCCCCGTCAAGGAGATCATCTGGCTCAATGGGGTCTGGCCGTGTGTCGAGGTCCTTGCGAGTGAAGTCGTAGCTCTCACAGTGACGGTCATTCTTCCAGTTGACCATATGGGATGACTCCACTGAGACTTGCCCGAGGTCCTCCATAAGCAGCTGCTCACTGAGTACAGCGCCCCACACATTGTTTACCTGTATGAAGTAGCAGAAGATAACTGAGCAGGGTGCAAACAGATGGATTTGCTTTACTAAGTACAATGGCACCAAGTACAAATGCTGTGACGAATTAAATGTACACAATTGGCGGTGAAATTATGTGAAAGACCAAAGCAGGAACCATGAAACGCAGAGGGATTAAGAATTTCTGAAGATTACACGACGAAATTAAAGCAGGAATTGAAGCCAGCAAGCTGCTTGCTGCGAAATATAATGGACGCGTGAGGCCACACCAGAACTCCTCTGTCTTGGCGCTTTCAATTATTCACTGCTGCAATGCATGGTCAATGTGCTCAAACAAGTTTCTGCTTTTTGAACAGGTGCTTCTCATCTGCGCTTCCTTCCACGGGAGTGCTTGGAGCATGCGCCTGACCAATCCAGCTGCTGCTGTTGATTCTGCCGAATTGGAACCTTGCCTGCGGATCATCGACAACCTCGACACCAGGAACGATGGTGGAATAATGCTGCGGGAAGACCGTATAAAGCAAGCACCCTCGCCAGCAGCGTCCAGTGGGCACGGCAGCAACACATGGGCGATGTGCTCAAACAAGTTTCTGCTTATTCAACAGGCTAGTTCATATTCATGCTATAAGAGTGATTATCGCTTTCTTGTAGTGCTGCAGTGCCCACAGGTGCTGTTTTCTATTTTCGCATCACTATGTCTGCTGTTGTCGGGTGAGGTTGAGATGAATCCTGGACCTGAATTAAAAGTACTTGTGCAAGGGTTGTGTGAAGGCCAAAAGACAATTCAGGCCAACCTAAGCAGCCTAAACGAGACTTAAGGCCCTGGAAGACATTGTACAGCTTTGCAGGGACCAAGCGGCAAGTTTTGCTGAGCTAAAAGAGACAAACGAGAGGCTCAATCCAGCTTTGTAAAAACAACAGGAAAAACTTGATGGTTTAGATGATAGGATGCGGCAAAACAATCTAATGGTGTTTCGAATATTCGAGAGTGACAATTAAATTTCACAAGAACTTGAAAAGAAGTTGTAGAAATATTGAAGGAAAAGCTCGGTCTTAATTTGAAAACAATGGAGCAGATGCACAGAATCGGAAAGGCGTATGAGAACACAACCGCAGAAGAAACCTTGAGGCCTCGTCCAGTAATACTGAAGCTTTATGATTACAGGGGAAAAAAAAAAAAGGTTTTTGAAAACTGCAAAAAAACTGAAAGGAAGTGATATTTCTGTTGGCGACGACTATTCAAAAGAAACACTGAATAAGTGCAGGCTACTCTGGAAGTCCGCATGGTGAACGTATAAAGGGTTCCAGCAAGTACGGACGCGAGGACAGGTAAGAAGAACCGGACAGGACCAAGGCAGACCTTCTTCTTGTGCTCACGTCCGTACTTGCTGGAACCCCTTATATGTTCACCATGCACCAACTGGCCCAGCAAACCCCACTACTAAACTGGAAGTCTGCATTGAAAGAAAAAGAAGAAGGTTCGCGCGTGCACCTGAACTGTGACAGGCTTACTGTAGATAACAATGTCTACATATGGGATTATTCCAAGAATAGCTGTGTCAGGATACGGCAATTCCCGAAAGCCGAATTGACACAATCAAAGACTACACCGACAGATAGTGACATTGAACCAATACAGTCTTTCAGGAAATAGACGTTTGACTTATAAACCTTAATGCTCGAAGCCTAGCGAATAAAGTCAGCGATATAGAACATGTGCTAGCCAGTTATGATACCCATATAGTTATTGTTAACGAAGCATGGCTGCGACCAGAAATACAAGATTGCGAGTTGTTACCTCCAGGTTTTAAGATAATACGTAATGATAAGAGAAACTAGAGGAGGAGGAGTTGCAATAATAATACAGGAAAATATTGAATGTGTCAGGATGAACGGTATCCCTAACCACGAGAGCGCTTGGTGCAAAATAAAATTGGGAACTACTTTAGTCGTAATAGGAGCAATCTATAAATCCCCCAACGCATCGATCGAATACTTAGAGGCCATCCAACACTACTTAGAACAACAGAAGGCGCGAAGCTGGTGGTTAATAATTGCCGGGGATGTTAACTTGCCAAGGATTGACTGGAACTCAATTACCATAGAGTCATGGGAACAAGCTGTCTGCGAAGAGCTGCTTGACATTGCTTCCGCTAAAGATTTAACACAGCTGGTACAGGAAAGCACTCGAAAAAAGGGAACAATGCAGTCCATATTGGACTTAGTATTTCTTGATGGACGGTTTGAAAATTATCAGGTAGCAGTTGAAGATGGCATATCAGACCATCAACTTGTATTTGTACAAATCAAAACCAAGGTTCCTGCAAAAAATGTTAAAAAAATGCACTGCGCACATCCTCAATTCTGCTAAAGCTGATGACACAAGCATTATTTATTATTTGTCGTTTCATCTAGACAGTCTGAGCTCTGATGATGACATCAATGAATTGTGGCCAAGATTTAAAACCATTATCTTGCACTGTGTAAACTCATTCATACCATTAAAGAAAAAAAGAAAAATTAAGCGTAATCCCTGGATAACATGAGAGATTGTTTGTCTGAAGCGAACAATAGGAAGACAAAGGAGAGTAAAAAATCGTGAAAAGATATCTAACCTACCTGCACAGCTGCAAATAAAGCTTAGGCAAGCAAAAAAGAAATATTATGAGGAAACGCAAACTTCATGCTATCTTCTCTGCAAAAATTTTGGCGCCACTTGTCGCAAACCAATCAAAGCCAATACAGCATTGTTGTTAACGATGAAATCATAACTGACTTCGAAAATTGCGTCTTACCATAACAAGTTCCTCCAGTCTGTCTTTTCAGATGTTTCTAATTGTACTGTTCTAAATACAGTAACAATATTTTCACACGTGCCAGATATGCCAGAAGTACGTATTAGCTATGAAGGAATACTATCCCTACTGCTAAACATTAAAGAACAAAAATCTGTGAGTCCGGATGGAATTCCAAATGCCTTTTTGCGAAAATATGCTGAATGGGTTGCTCGATATTTAGAAATTATCTCTAATGCATCCTCACAACGAAAACAGGTCACAGACGACTGGCTTGTTGCAAAAATTACACGATACACAAAACCGGAGACAAGCTATCGACCAATTTTTTTAACCTGCGTGTGCTGCAAAGTCCACAAACATGTAATATCGAAAGCAATATATAAGTACCTAAAAAATAAGAAAGCACTACATTCGAACCAACATCGCTTACGGCAAAAACTATCAACTGCCATGCAGCTCATTGATATCATTTAAGACTTTTCAAAAGCAATAGATAATGAAAGATAGGTTGATGCAATATGCCTTGATTTCTCAAAAGCTTTTGATAGGGCTCCTCATAATGAATTATTTATGAAATTGAAGCAGCTTGGAATAAATAACAATATAGTGAAATGGATCAGGTTATATCTATCACGTAGGACGCAGTATGTGGACATAAACTGCTACCAGTCCGATCCTTTACTTGTAACTTCGGGCATCCCTCAAGTGTCTGTCCTTGGACAGGTATTATTTCTCGTTTATATTAACGAAATGTGTTCTGATATTAATTAAAACGTTACTGTAAGAATGTTCACAGATGACTGCTTAATTTACTGCAAAATATGTAACCACAATGTTAAAAAAATGCTCAGCTATGCACTGGCGTCTATTGAAAAATGGTGTGAAACTTGGAAAATGCAAGTAAATAGAGAAAAAACTGTTGTTTTATGTGTTACGAACAAGGTTAAGCCCTTCCTAAATATTGATTATCACCTAAGTTCCACTGTATTAGCTACCATTAACAAATGCATATACTTAGGAGTAACAATATCTGAAGACCTCAACTGGACTGATACCCCCCCCCCCCGATACCAACATACCACTAATATTCGCTCTACCGCTGAAAAGAAGTTATGGTTCTTACGTCACAAATTAACGCTCGCTCCAGCCCCATAAAGTTAACAGTGTATTTAACAATAGTAAGGCATACACTGAAAGAGAGAGAGAGAGAGAGAGAGATTTACAGAAAGGCAGAGAGGTCGGCCTGAGCTATAACTTGCTCTGGCCAGCTACTCTACACTGGGGAAAAGGGACGGGGAGGAAAAGGGCTGATGAATAATGATGATGGTATGAGGAAGAGATGCGTATATACAAGTTCACAGAGTTATAGCATCTCTAAAGCCGTGTGTCCAGCTCAATGGCTTGGAAAAAGGCTATAGCGGCACTTGTTATTAGGGCTGCACTGTTCGCATTAGGCCAAGGACCTAAAGGAAACTCATCTGATAGTGGCCTCATATCGACCCCTGCAATAGAAGAGACCAGTCGCTGTCATTCTTGCATGTACGTGGGACACACACAAAATATATGACTAAGTGTTTCTAGTACCTCACAGTATTCACAGTTTGGGCTAGTATCACTGCCACCTATCGTATGTCTATAACGGTTGGTGAATGCGACACCAAAGCGAATCCGGTGCACCATGCTCGTTTGGCTTCCTTTGAGCTTGTGAGGCATACGAAATTTCATTTCTTGGTCCCATTTGTGTACTCTCTTGTGTTGTCGACATGGTTGGGTCCAGTGTTCCAACATACGGTTGCATATTACGCGACAAAGTAGGGCGTTTGTGTCTGCTCGTGAGAAAGGAATGAGTACTTCAGAAGCATTATTTAAAGCAGTTTTCGCTTCAGCATCCGCCTGTTCGTTCCTTATCACGCCACAGTGTGAAGGTATCCACTGAAAGGTGACATTGTGGCCATTTCTATTTGCGTGATCAAGACTCTAATTTCTATAGCCCTGGAAGAATACAGGCCCCATCTGAGGACACAGTCAATCGTTTGAAGAGCAGGCTTGGAATCGCAGAATATCATCTATGCGTGAAGAGGCTCCTTGGAGAGAAATCAAAGTGCCTCCCGGACAGAAACAACTTCTGCAGTAGTTGATTTTCATGTACAGTCTAGTTTAAACCGCCGAGCAATGATCACCTGTGGGATGACGAAGGCTGCAGTGGAGGCATATGGTGTGACAGGGCCATCGGTATACACGCATACAGTACCTTCGTACTCTGCATAAATGTGAAACAGTGTAAGTTTCTTGAGGCCAATAGATGTAACGGATGATTTTTTTGTAATTCCAGGGATCTGCAATGTAACGAAAGGTTTAGGCAGAACCAACGGGGGTATTCTCTGAATACAGGCGGCAGAAAAACTGGACGGCAGAACACTCTGATGGCACGATAGATTCCTTGAAAAGCTGGAATCTAGGTGGGTGGCAGGGAGCGATGACAGAGGACGGTGCATGTGTCAGGTCAACACGCGAAGGTACATTCAAAGAGGCTCGCAGAGCAAGTATACACCAATAGGACAAGCACAAGCTTCCGCTATTGTTCCATTCGTTGACGTGCATCGTGGGAGGCCCAAACATGTACGCAATGCTTGAGCTTGAATGCTCTCCAACATGTGCACACAGCTAAGTCCCATGCTTGAGAGCGCTGGCATGCTGTACCGTATATACCCTATGAATAGTGCTTGGTACAATTGGAGTAATGACGACTCCAAGGGGCCCAATCCTGTTCCTGCAACAATGCGAAGGACGTGAACAAAACTCTTCAGCTTTGACTTCAGTGTGGCGATGTGTCTTGACCAAGATAATTCACGGTCTATGATTAAGCCAAGGAATCTGTGGTGTGTAACCGTAGGTATCGCTACCCTGTTAACGAGTATCGGATACCTGGTCAGTCATTTTCGCGTGAATGCAATCACGGAACATTGTTCTGTTGAAAGCTGGAGGCCTTGACGCTGCATATACTTAGCTGTGATTGTCAGTGCACGCTGAAGCCTAGCACGCATTTGGGGACAGGTGGCTCCAGATGCCCATATGCATATGTAGTCTGCATATGTGCTAATCTTCACCGTGTTAGGAAGTTCAGATGCAAGGCCAATTAATGCAACAGTGAAAAGAGTTGGAGTGAGAACTCGAACACCTCGATGGATATTGTACTGTTTGGTGTCGCCATCACTTGTCGACATATACACCGTGCGGACACTGAGGTAGCTAGCAATCCACGCATATAGCCGACCACTGGCGTTTAAATCTACCAGTGCTTCAAGGATTGTGTAATGGAGTAAATCGTCGTATGCACCCTTAATGTTCAGAAAAACAGCTCCAACTAACCAATGGCGACTTCTTTCCTGTTCAACAGTGAAGACCAAGTCACCAACATCGTCAATGGAAGAACGGCCTCTTCTGAATTCATGCATAAAATCAGGAAAGCAATTATTGCTCTCCAGAAACCATTCCACTGTTGACAAGACCATTCTTTCCATCACTTTGCCAACGTAACTGGCTAAGGCGATCGGTCTGTAGGAAGAAAGCTCATTAAGGCACTTCTCTGGTTTAAGCAGCAATACAATGCGACTGCATTTCCAACTATCTGGAACATTTCGTGTCTCCCACGTCGTATTATAAAAAGATAGAAAGATACATCGTGATTCTGTGCCAAGATGGCAGAGTGCACCGTACGCGATTCCGTCAGGTCCTGGTGCTGATGAGTGTAGGGAAACCGAAATTGCAGCGTCAAGCTCTTGCATCATAAAAGGTACTTCGAGTCGCTCATCAGTTGATGGGGGCGTGATGGTGACAAGGGATGAAGTCGCTGCATTAGACGTGTCCACAATGAGTTTACAGTAGTCCTCTGCTACCTCCAATTCGGTCCAGCGTTGATGTAGAGCCACGGCACGGAATGGGTGTCTTGGTTGTGGAGTTGCTTGGAGACTTCGTATGACCGGCCAGATCTTAGATAAAGGCTGTCTTGGATCCAGGGATCCCCAGAATGTCCTCCAACGCTTTCTGTCAAGCTTGTCCAGATGTTGAAGAACATGTCATTGAGCTCGGCAACTGTTCGAAAGAACTGACAGTGACTTTGTTCTTCTGTATCGCCGTTCCGTGCAGCGATAGATTGCACGAAGGGCCTCATATTGTATATTGACTGATGATCTGTGCCTCGGTATGCTAACTTCTCTGGTTTTGTCCTGCAGGGTAGATGCAATGATGTCCTCTATTTCAGATGGAGATGTAATACTGTGACCGGCGGTGTCGACAGAGGTCTTAAATCAAACCCAGTCTGTTTGATGAATGCAACGGTGAGGCTGAATGGTGAAACCAGCTAAACTGAACGTAAGTTGGGAGGTAGTCACTACCATGAGTCCCTAGATCCGTCGACCAGCATGCTGAAGACAGAAGGCTCCTTGATACAAATGTTAGATCAAGACAACTGCTGTAGGATGTGCCACGAATAAATGTAGGATATCTGTCATTGAGCACATTCAGTCCCTGACTAACACATGAAGTCGGCCAAATGTTTGCATTGAGAATTCATCAAAGTGCTACCCCACAGGGGATGGTGTGCGTTAAAGTCACCAATCACAATATGAGGACCTTGCAATGCTTGCAGCAGAGATATCAGGTGTGAGCAATCGATCCTCACTCTTGGGTGGATGTATCCTCAATCACTGTGAATGTGCGCCATCTGTGTTTTATGGTAAGGCATACATAATCATTAGTAGTATGCGGTGGGACGTCATGTCTGGAGTACACCAGATTGTGACGTATACAAATTCATACTTTGCTTGAGGTTTGGTCATTACGAGACCATATCGGGACATATCCAGAAATACAGAAAGAAGAATCCATATTAGGGTTCACAGATGACAATAACTGGAAACTGGTACTTAAATACCCGCTGTCAGAAATCAGACAAATGACCATGTTGACCTCAAGCATTCCATTGCATAAAAAGCAATTGATGCATCCTTTCTTTCCAGCCCTAGAAGTGGTTCCAACACATCAAGTAGCTGCAAGGCAGTTTTGGCAGCCGGGGTACTTAGGCTAGAAAGAATCCTGCGCATGGCACCCATCAAATTTTTCAACATACTCGTGACGTCAATATCACCCATCTTTTCATTCTCTACAGTGCATGTATGAGTGGAACATAAGGGCGTTCCTGCGGGCATTGATGGTAACGAGGCCCACTGAGTCTCCGATATGTTCGGGGCTGATGATGAGTGGCCTTGCACTTTTGTAGAATACAAAGGCTTTGAGGCACGTGTTTCTTCATTCCTCAGACGAGGAGGGGGTGGAAGCTGCACCTGAGACGTCAGCCCTTCTACGCAAGGAGGGATGCGGTCCTGTTGATGTCGGTGTCGTGAACGGCGTCTGCGGTGGTGGATAGCCCTTGCCGCTTCCCTTTGTTTGGAATGATCTCTAACCATCTTCTTCAGAATACCCATTTCATTCCTGATCTTTGAGCACTCTTTTGACGTTGCGTCGTGGACACCAGAACAATTCAGACACTTTGCAGCAACGTTGCAATTGCTGTCTCCATTAGGTTCACCACATCGTCTGCATGTTACTGCACCCTTGCAAACTGCACTGACATGCCCAAGTTTCATACACTTGCGACATTGTAAAAGCCTCAGCGCGTAAGGACGTACTGAATGCCTCACACATCCAACCTTAATGTGTGTTGGCAAAGTTTCCGACTGGAACACTAATTTCGCACATTGAGATTGTCCAAATGGTGAAAGTTGAGCACAGGAGACAACGATGATAGCAGTTTATCTGTGTCCACGTCGTACATGATGCCTGTCGTCGCTTCCTTGCCGTATGTGGAGAATGCGCTAACAGGGATGCTTCTCAACTGAGTGACGTTTTTCAATGTTTTCAGTATTGTCGGTGTATTGACTTCCACCGAGAGGATGTTCTTTCGAGCATTCATACGAATTTCTTCAACTTGACCATGGACAGTTCATTCGAAATATTCCGACAGGCTCTGCCTATTCAGTGAGTTGAGGTTGTCTGTTGTCGGTACATATGCAATAGCGTATGATTGCTTGCCACTTGCCTTTTTCGTCGCCTGATGACTGGTCGGTGATGTCTTTCTTACCTTTCTCTTCAGACGTCGGCTTGACACCAAGGTAAAATTGCTGTCCGAGCCCATATCTTCAGTAGAGGAGCCGTCTGATGATTCAATCGGGACCATGCTGGGGTCGAAGTGGTCACTCTCATCGGTGACATAGTGAACTGGCTGTTCAGGACCCAATTGCTGGGCAGGGTTCGGGTCTCCCATTGCAGAGAACGACGCCCCCCAGTTTTCTTTTCACTTATTGCAGAGATCACAGAAAATAAAATAGAAAATGTAGAGAGCTCGAAGCTGAAGCTGCTTGCTACGGTCACTTCTTCCTTACCCCAATGCCTACACTGGAGTATGAAAGCATAATATGGGACAGTTACCAAAAAGGATCAATCCATAAAATTGTGAGGGTGTAAAGAAGGCTGGCTAGATTTATTCTCTCAAAGTACTCCCGTATTGATTCTGTAATAGAAATGCTGCAAAAACTAAATTTACCCCCCCCCCCCCCCTCTTGGAACACCGTCACATAGCCAGACTAAAATTCTTGTTTCTGCTTTCACAAAATATATTTCACTTTGATGCAGCGTAGTATACCCAATTTCGCAACCAGTCTGGAGCCCACGAAGTCACCACCACAGAAACTTTCTAGCCTCTCAATCTCGTGTGAACACATATGCATACTCTTTTTTCCCTAGAACCATAAAAGACAAGAATGATTTACTGGATGCTATATGCGATTCTCAAACTGTAGGACATTTTGAAACCAATGTTACAAAATATTTTCTACATGAATCTTTACGATCTAACATATCTTGTGCAAGTTGTAGAATGTAGTATTGTGATGCATAATTTTGTAATGTATGTGATGTAACATGCATCATGCAAGTTGTAGAATGTAGTATTGTGACGCATTTTTCGGCTCTACATTGCTACTTTATGTTTGACATGACGGTTATGTCTGATTTTGTATTGTAGTTATGTATAATGGCACGTCACGATTTCTAATTCCATGTATTATCTATACACTGCTGCTTTATGTAAGCAATGATGGGTTTTGTGCCAGGTTTGTACCCCACCCCTGTAGCGGCCCAATCGGCCAATAGTTCCTGCAAAGAAAAATAATAAAATAAGAATATTCAGCACAAACTGTGCAAGCTACAGCCAACACACGCATCTGCGATCCCTGTCAGAAGAGATACACAAAAAACGTTCGTTCACGGCGAATTAGCTGGTTTGCCTTTATATATATATGGATCATGCCCACTACGGGGGATTGGTCGAGAATCGGATGAGTTAGGAAGATAATCAGTCAAAAAAGTTGTCACACGTATCGGAGTCGGTAAACACTTACCTTTTTCTTCCTGAACGGCGACGCTTGTTGCGGCACCCCAGCTAAAGCAGCACATTTGGAGAAATCATACCCGGCTTTAGCTACAGCGTTTCTGGCCTTGTCAGTTGCCTGTCGTTTCCAGGATGTCTCCTCATCATCGGAGTCATCTTCCGACGTCGAGTTAGGACGGTCGTCACGGTACCTGGTCACACTGTTCGCGACCGACGCTTCCATGGCACGTTATTTTGCCCACGGAAATGTCACTGCACACATAAGCAGAACAAAAATACGGCGCAACGTTTGCAAATCGCTCGTACATGTACAGGTAAGTTAAACAAACAATAATGCCCTCTGTTTATATCTTCGAGTTACTAAACCTCACAGTTGCAAAGTACGCAAGTACTTAAGATGAAAAAGCTACGCGCAACAATTGTGTACGTGCACTCAGAGGTATGTCCTTTTCAACACACAACAAGAGTGAAATAAAGCAAAACGCATTTGAAACGCGCATTCAACGCGCGCAGGGACGCTTCTTTGCAGGTACCGAGCTATCCTTGCATAAGTGCAACACAAGCTGCAAACGAACTTACAGAAATGCTTCGTAGCAAATACAGGACAAAATTTCAGGGTCTACAAAAGCAGTGGAACAAAAAATTCTAATTGCGCTTGTTTCCTGGTAAATTTACATTAGCACATTGCAAGCTATAGTTTACTGTACTGCTCGCTCGATGCAGCCGATGCAGGTATCAAGGTTGCTGCATAGCGCAGCGTTGTTGCAAGTTGTTGCCGTTCCCGCCTTCAGGTTTTCATAACAAATGCACGCTGAAAACGTCACAGAATACCTACAACCAACTTGTTTCGTCTACTATACTACAACAGCGAAAGTTAATGCACAGATTATTTTTAGTGTAGTTATCATAAAAATAAGGTATTCTGAGCAAGAAGCGAAACCGAAAGCTAAAAGAGTTTGATGGTTTGATAGCGAAGAAAGAAAGCCCGTTTCAGAATCTACGCCCATGCTCTGACCAAACTTCGGGGTCCTCTGAACTGCGTGATTACCACTCAGCTGGCGAAGTTTTCTTTTCTTTTCTTTATTTTGGTCGAAGCCCGCGCAATTGCGCGAATAGCCCCACGAGCTCGAGCCCGCCAGCTGGCCTTCCTTGCGAGGCAGATGACAGAGGAGAGTTGAGGAGGCATTGATGACACAACCACAACCTCGTGACTCGCGTACTGCAGGTACTATCGTACTATCAGCAACCAGCGTTATCAGCGTGGCCGAATTTCGAGACAAACTTTCACTGGCAAGTGTATGTGAAATGACAGGCGCGTGACTGGGCGTATGATATATGCTCCTTGTGAAAGTCATGATCGCGAAGGTAGTATTTGTTGCTCTGCTTGCGCACACTCACGCAGCATATCAAAGAAAGGTGAGTGTGATATGACCTGGTTTTTCTTGTACGCACTTGCATTGCATCGCCACTTTGAGCTAACTGGAAGTGACGCGGCTCTACGTTTGCTATCTACAGGGAACCTCTGTTTCTAGTTTGTGCGGCGTATTGAAGTTTAGGTTGCGACGTTAAACCGTGAATTGCGCATGTGGTGTGTGGATGCCGAAACGTAAACTATGGCACGTCTCCACCCATTTTGCTGACTTTGTAGTGACTTAAAGCTTAAACTCTATATAAAGCTGTGCCAAATTTCCCCTTGTTTTAATAGTCTACCTATAGGAGAAATAGCCTAGATTTTAAAAAGCTAAAGCCGTTAGAAATGCAGCCTTCCTTCAAAAAGCGGCATATCTTACCGGCCATCCGCCGTAATTCCACTGGATAATTTTGTTTGAGTTATGCATATATAGGGCGTATACTTCGCTGCAGGTTGTAATTTTAAATTAAGGTGAATATATATGCATGATCAGGCGATGTTGACTTATGTTTGTTACTCTTTTCCTCTTTGAACAATCTGTGATGGGTGTAGGGCAAGAAACATGCTGCCTCATTTAATGTACAACCTTCGCCGAAACGTGCCCTAACAGATGGGCAGGGGATTGAGAACACTTCAGAAAGAGCTGCGCACAGTAAAAAATTTCTTCCTGCCTAGCTCTTGACAATAAACGAGTACAGTGCACCTTGACATATATGTAACTGCGTAGTGAACGAATAACATCGCGAATTGACGTAAATGCTAAGAGAAGGTCACATATACGTGCGCTGACTTACTATTACTTTTGCTATTAGAAGCGTACAAAATATATAGCATGCACATGGCACACAAAAATAAAGAAACATACAACAATCGTATGCCCGTGGTGGCCGCTTAAACAGCGCTGCTTATTCCTTTACATGCATACGCACCAAGAAACCTTTTCTCTTTTTCAGACAGTGTCAGGAATGCCATGCTTACTCATGCGCCATCAGTATAGTTTATATTTTCTGTTTCGACTGCTAACCTTGCCATAGGAATGGCTAAGCACTGTTGTACTGTCAAAATGTGTGTATCCACTATCTAGGCAATGTATTCCCAAATGGGCGGAAATGGCTGAGTTCACATTATATTGTGCTCTTTTAATCTTGCATTTATGCACCTGCCAGTTTGATCTGTATATGTTTTACTACATCAGAGGGAAACAAAATAAGCTACATTGCCTGTGCACTAAACAAGATGTCTGCGGTGCTGTGCTGAATAAGCGGCCGCCACTTTTTCTCAGGACCAGTGAACACCATGTGGACACTTGCTCTGTTACCTGTGCTTTGAGAAATGCGATCCAAAGTAGAGTACAACTACTTTTTTTGCTTTTCAGGATGCACCTGTTCATTACGTATTCCCCTCCGTACACTGCTACAGCAGACCTTCTGCCAGTGGCATACCTAGAAATTTATTTGGGTGGGTGGGGGGGGGAGGTGGGGGGGGGAGTAGTTAGCCAGAATCTACCACTCCTTCACTCACTCACTTTCTCTGATGAAGTAGATCACTTTTATGAGGATGCTGAATTAGCGATGAGAAAAGTGGAAACTCGGTATACTGTAGTAATGGGCGACTTCAATTCAAAAGTGGGGGAAAAGCAGGCTGGTGAACAAACAATTGGCAACTATGGCGTTGATTCTAGGAATGCTAGAGGAGAGATGCTGGTAGAATTCACAGAAAGGAATAAGCTACGAATGATGAACACCTTTTTCAGGAAGCGCAGCAACAAAGTGGACCTGCAAAAGCCTTAACGGTGAAACAAGAAATGAAATTGATTTCATACTTTCTGCCGATTCCAGCATTGTGCAGGATGTAGAAGTGATAGGTAGAGTGAAGTGCAATTGTCATAGGTTAGTGAGGGCTAGGATTCACCTCAATTTGAAGAAAGAAAGAGTAAAATTGGTCAAGAAAAAACAGGTCAACCTAGAGGCAGTAAGGGTAAAAGCAGGCAAATTCAGGCTGGTGCTTGCAAACAAATATGCAGCCTTAGAACAGAGAGATGAAGATGATATGAAGGTAATGGATGAACCTTAACTAGGCTGGCTTCAGAGGCAGCAATTGAAATGGGAGGCCAGGCACCAAGGCAACCAGTAGGCAAGCTCTCCCAAGTAACAAAGGACCTAATAAAGAAATGACAAAGAATTAAAGTGTCCAACTCAAGAGATAAGATAGAATTAACAGAACTGTCAAAACTGATCAACAAAGTGTAAAGGTATATTCGAAATTATAATGTGAGAAAGACTGAAAAAGTCGTAAAAAATGGACGCAGCCTGAAATGAGTGAGAAGGAAAGTTGGCATAGGACAAACCAATATGTATGCACTGAAAGGTAAACGGTAATATCGTCAGCAATCTTGAAGATATAGTAACAGCAGCGGAAGAATTCTATACTGACCTCTACAGTACCCAGAAGAGTCGGGATACCTCCATTCGAAGCAGTAATGAACAGGATACAGAAACTCTTCCTATAACTAGCGATCAGGTCACAAGGGCCTTGCAGGACATGAAACGGAGGAAGGACGGCAGGAGAAGATAGAATAACAGGCGATTTAATCAAAAATGGAGGAGACATAATGCTTGGAAAACTGGCGGCTCTCAATACGAAGTGTCTGTTGACTGCCAGGGTCCTAGAAAACTGGAAGAATGTAAACCTTATACTAATCCACAAAAACGGAGACATTAAAGAATTGAAAAATTATAGGCCCATTAGCTTACTCCCAGTGTTATATGAAATAGTCAACAAGATAATTTGCAATAGAATAAGGGCAACACTGGAATTTAGCCAACCAAGGGAACAGGCTCACTTAAGGAAGGAAACTTGTCGCAGTTTCCGTTCTTTTATACCTAGCTCCCAGTGTGTCTTGATGCATGCTGATGATGAAAGCATCACACATGCCCACTGTTTCTGCTCGTGATATAAAACTTGATAAACAATGTACCCATCCCCAAAGGAAAAAGAATGTGCAGCTGCTTGTGGGAACGTGTGGAAGGAGGAAGGCAAGAATGTGGAATTTCTTTATGTTCTGCGTGCGAGCTGCATTGCCTAGCGTGCTGACCTGAGCATTGAAGGTACCCATCGGTTTCTGCTTGCACGCTTACATTGCAAGTAAATTTCGCGCATGAGTTTCCTGCAACTTCAAAAATACTGTATGACATTGAAATAGTTGTTTTCTAGTGTAACACCAGGGAGAAATTGTTAATTCAAGGGTGCAGCTCGAAATCTATTGCTTTTCTGCCACTGCATTTTGTCTATGCATTCATGAGTTGAGTGCAGCCTTTACACTTGATGCTATCATTATTTAATACTATTTTCATTGACTGATGTGCACACAACTTGGATGTACTTCCAGCTCACAGCTAATCTCAACCCGTTTTGTGAGGACAAGGAGGTTTGTGGCCTCTGCTACGTCACGGCCGATGGCTCAAATGACACTCTGCATTATTTTTGGTCTGTTTTGGGGACACCAGCTGCACTTGTCATCCAAACCCCACCGGACAGCAAACTCATTGACATTTCATGGGAATCGCTACGCGGGCACAACCTGAGCGAAACAACCTTTGCGTTTAGTGGTCCTGTGCTCTCTTCATCAGCTGTAGTCATCTCAAAGGTAATCATCAGAGACCTGCTGCAGTGCTTCGTGCCTGTGACATTCTGCTGTTGTGTATGAAAAATGCTTGAGAACATTGAATTAAGTGCGTTAAAGAACCACAGGTGGTCAAAATTAATTCAGAGCCCTCCACTATGGTTTCCCCTACAGCTTGTGTTGCTATGAGATGGCAAAAGTGATCAATAAAATAAGTCAGTCGATCAGGAATCAATAAATGTTGAAGAAAATCATTAAATGGTCGAAACTGTGCACAGAGTTTTGGTGTGTGTCATCATCAAGAAAGCATGCATAGAATGTTAAATGGTAGTGTCAGAAGTTTAAGAGCTATAGGGTATGTACCGTGTAATAGTATGCAATTTGATGTCAATCACTAGTTCACTAGTTTAATATGCTTACAATAATGTGAAAGAAAAAAAAGGTGGGGGGAGGTGTTATGAACCTACCTGCTCAACTTTAAGCAACAGTAAGAGTTCCGAGAGCTTAAGGAGCTTAGCTAGATTTTGATAAACTTTTCATTAATGAATCAACGAAAGAAAAGAAAGCACTGATGTGTTTTTTCGTAAAGTGTGCATAAAGTTGTAGGGAAAAGTACCTTGCCTGGGGACAGATATTGTATATATTTTAAAATTTGAGTACATATGAGTGCTAGCTGCAATGAGAATTGATAATGTGCTATGAATGTATGCAACAAGTTGTTTAAACATCTTGTTCTTCTTGCATGCAAATATTAGAAACACAATTTTCCGTGATCAAGAAGAAATTCTTTATTTTGTCATAGTCAGTGCAACTAAAAAGTTAAAACTCCTAAGTAGCAATTTGTAGTGTATGTGAGATATGAAACTATTGTCTTGTAAAAACAAACCAAGATTCTGTATTTCCTTCATTGTACTGGGTATCTCACATTACTCAAACACAGCCATTTTTAAGAACACTTTGGGCACAAAACAAATAAGGATGAAGCGCTCGTCCTTGTGTTGCTCCTTTTCTTCGTCCCTGTTTGTTTTGCGCTCAAATTGTTTTAAACATGAATCTGTTCCACCTAGGCCGACTCGGAGTTATGCTTCAAACAAAGCTTTATGAAAAGTGGCACATATCTTAGGCGATTGAGAGCATGTAGTTCGTAGCCATCCTGAGTTACGTGGAGCACTTATTGAAGTGCAATTAGTTAGTAAAGTTTAGTTATGCAAACTTTTAAGTTATTCATCTTAAGTCAATACTAGTGTGTCGTGGCCTGGGACTGGCCCATCATGTAAGATAGCAGTCGGCTCTCGTAATGTGGACGGAAGAGGCAATGAAAGTGACATTTTCAAATACGCATATTACAGTATTGTTCTCGATACCTTGACCTTCAAGTATATGACAGCATGTGAACAAAACAGAGAAGAAATATAGCCATTTATGCCTCCAAGCAAACTTTCACATAAAAAAAAAAGAAGGGGGGGGGAGAGAGAGAGAGAGAGAGCATCAACAAGTTTTGTTTGCAGAGAGAATGAATGCTGAAGTAAGCAAACTGTGCAAGAATAGTTTAAACAGTCGATGCCATTGCTGCGTGCATTTTATTTTCAGCTCTTGGAGTACAATGACCCGGAAAACAAGGCTCATCTTAACACCACTGAGAAGAATGGCACCCACTACATCGACCAGAGCAAACTTTTGTGGAAGGAAATTCAGGGTTGCACTGGCAATGGAAGCAGCTTGGTTACTGCAACATTTATTGCGTATGCCACCACATCTGCTCATGATGAAGGGTTTTTCTCAAACAATGGCACCATTCAGTTTACGGTAAGACTACCATTCCACCTGGTATATCACTCTTAAGTTCATTATGAACCTTCTGTTGTCATGTGGGGCGCACGAATATTACTTGAATTGAAGGAAGTTGCCACCTGCACCTTTGTGCTTCGAGGGAAAAATAATTGCTGTTTTTTATATTTGTTGCATTGTATTTGATTGTCATATATCTTTAAGCCATGTTTATCTCCAGCCAGTAAATCTTGACCACTGCAGCGACAACTTATGGGGCAATATGACACAATGTACTGCCCAGGTGAAATGAAAATGTACAAGCACCGCTAGCATTGCTGCAGTATCCTGTCATTACATCTGGCATATTATTACTTAAAGCAGTGCACAGTAATGTTCAAGAGAAAGAGGGCAACATGGAATGGATGAACTACTCTGCATGTAAGTGTGGTGAGCAACTGTGTCACGGTTATACATTCGACTGAATAGTAGAGCAGTGAAACCCGTTATTTGAACTCTGCTTGTGGGCGATGCCGCTCCCATGTTAGTGAGAAAAGTAGTTAAATCACAAGTGAGATGTACTTCACCATGGCTAATAACTGTTGTAAGGCACCTGCTGTAGATGGAAAATTGAAGGCTGTGGTTGTATTGTCTGCAGGGTTAGTCATTGGTTTGGTCCACTGCACTCTGTCCTTGACATGCCTAAATTGCAGGGAAACATAGTGCATCTACGCCTCACTATATGCCACTGGGCTGCGTGCGCTGACATCTTGTGACGTCAGGGACCCATTCTTTCTTGCCCATTGTTATAAAGTACACAGGGTCGAGAACGTAGGAGATATCGGAGAATTACACAAACATATATTAGTATCTCTCACTTGCACAGAACATCTAGTTGCTTTCATTGTAGAAGTTGTCCTCTGTGTATAATTGAGTTAAACAGGCTGTAGCTTTAAGTGCATCTGTCTGATGTGTGCTACCAACATGGTGCATTGCTCATATACTTTTACATGCTAACAACATGGCCTTTCTGTGGCATTGTGGAGGAAAAAAGAAACTAGGAGGGAGCATCATGTGACAATCTGGAATCCTAGCCATTAAAAAAAAATTTTTTTAAAAGGAGGAATCGTGGAAAAAAGCACCCAGGCAAGTGATGGCAAGCAGTGTTTTTCTAGTTGCCTCGCATGGTCATGCTTGGTTCATCATCTTCTCATCTGCTGTGCCAGTTGCACAGCCACTCGGAAGTTGCAACATGGAGCTAACATGAAGCTAGCGTTGCCATTGTAATGACAACAGGAGAAAGCAACCAGCACTTCAAGACCCAAGCCACGTACAGCATGCTGTTCCTAGGATTCAATGCATGATATGCACATTTCCTAAGATTCCACAAGTTGAAGCCATGTGAGAACAGCATCAAAAGAGGATGCCTTTCAAAGGCTGGATGGTTTGACATTGTGCTCCTTCCTAGTTTTTCATTTCTTCAATGTATGGCATATTCAGTTGCAACATATGGAGTGAGGCCTCTGAGCTGGGTCAAGATATGTTAGATGACTGCATCTAGCTATGGATGTTCGTGTGTGTGTTTTATGGAATGACTCATTAAAACTATTAATTATACATAAATTTCATTAATTTTCATGCAAGATGAGCTGTGAAACTGTTCCAGTACAAATGTGCATGTAAAATGTTGTGCGATGGCAATTTCGAAGTGAATAGACTGTACAGTACTGTTACAGGTGCTATTGTTGATATGAGCTGTTTAATTTAGTCACTAACACAATTTAGCCGATTTTATAGCATAAGGGTACATATACTAACACAAGTCACTGTTTATCACCATGGATATAGTAGGAATTACGTTCTCTGTGAGCCATGCTTGTTTCATCTCAATGTTGGCATTGTCTTATAATTGCTTATGTATGTTTGTTCACTGCTTGTTATCAGTTTAAGTAAAGTGGAAAATTGTGGGATTTCTGTCCTGTGTACAGAGTACAGGATGGCTGAAATGTTGAAAGACAAGCAAATGCCTGCCTTTTTCGTATATAATTTTTTATGCCTTCTCTCTTTCTGCAATTGTGCATGCTGTGAAAGCACATTACAAGTGTACTAGTTATCCTCAACTTTCAGTAGCTTTCTTAACCTGTTTTCACATCTTTTTAGCTTGAAGTCCAAGACAGCGATGGCCATGACATCCAGTTTCCGCATCTCTTCTACACAAGCAACAGTAGCCAAATTCAGCTCTCATTGCTCAACCTTTCACCTCAACTAGGCAAGACGTCACAGTTTGCATTCGAGCTGACTGTTCTTGATGACTCCTCTCATAACAGAAGCTACAGCATCAGCAGTACAAGAACTTTTGATGATGAGTACACACCAGGCGTTTTTACAGTAAGTAGGACCGTTGCCCAACTTCTCAACAACAAAGTATGTAGTGGCGTTTTGCTTGCGCTGCGACCTGTATCCTTTGCCCACACTCCTGCCGCTGATTGTCGTTAACCTTCCGTGGTCCCTCATCTTTGTGCCTGTGTGATTTGTAAGGAAATTTCTTTACAGGAGGATGAACAGATGGAGAACAGGTGGAGAGTGAACTGCTAGGCTAGTTGGGTATCCGACATAATAAACGAGTTTTGCGCCAAAACCAGACACACAAGAAAAGAGACAACATGGGCGCTTACTTCAACTGTTTAGTGAGAGTAAAAGCATCCTACATAAATAGCCGCCCCACACCTTGAGTGCATGCGCATGCATACAAGGCATCAAGTAGATTCGGGTAAAAAACACATTATCTGAGTAAGCGTGAAAGAAATTTCTGCTCAGCCTCCTACAGAAAAACAGATTTGTCACTGACACAATTCGGACCAGCTTTTCTAATGTAAAAATCTTCCAAGGTTTCACATGCCGTTTGCTGCCTGCCTCTACGCAAGATCTTCACGTCTTGGAACCATGGAATACAAGTGGTGCAAGCCCTGCAGTGTTCTACTAGCCGTTCACCATCATTATTTTTTATATCTTTTGCATGTTCCCGAAGTCGGTCATTTATGCAATGCCCCGTCTGTCCAATAACAGGTGGAGATCTGTCAAAGAACTGGTGGAGCATGCTATTCTTGACTTGCCACTGAGTACAACTTGAATTTAGGAAGTTAAGGAAAGAAGGACCTTAGAAATCTATTTCAGTAATAATAAAGCTAAGTGGATAAAATTGTATGTGTCATACAGAGTTCAATCTCCCTTTTTCCAAATGTGTCTTTAGTTTATCAGGACCTTATCAATTTATTTTTCTGTGTATCTCTGAGAGTGGGAAAAAGTATGGTCCCTTGTACAGGTTTGGAGCTTCATATCATGACTGAGTGAGTGGTATAGCCTACATTATGCACATAGAGCACAGATGGCAAGGAAGCTGAAAAATTAAATTTGTTTAGCTTTATTTTCTTTAAAAAATGTTAATCTCAACTTCCATTTTCGAGAACACTGTGGAGGGGTTTCCCAATTTCCCCCCAAAACCACATAATAAAAATTGCCAAAATTATAATATGACCTTGATACTTGCATTCTACACACCACTTTGCACGCAAACTTTGGTTGAGATTGAATCACCTTAAGCGCAAAAATTTTAATGCACAAGCAGAATGAAAACAGCGTAAATTGAATAAAGGAGAAAGACGAAATTTAAAATTTCGGAGCATTATGTAAGATTCCCTAAACATTTTCAGGAGTAGTGGACTAATAATTGCTGTTTAGCATAGTCCAGTCAAAGTAATCAAAGTCAATAGAGCCTGGAATGTGTACATGTGTATGTTTCTTTTCTCATTGATCATTGTACAATTATTGCAAGTAAACACCCTGGTGTTTTATGGCAACCTCAGAGAAAGGGGGATCTATGCCAAAACATGTAGTCGATGTACTTTGTGGTTCACTGTTAAATGAAAAGCATAAGTGTAGAGTGCAGGCGAATTTTTCCTCCTGGCAGGTGTACAGTCATCCGGCTTTGCAGCGGATGATTTGCGATTGGTGGCAGTGGCACCTTTCTACACACCTAGCTGTGCATTCCATTGGCATAGCTTCAGCCATCACTCGAGCTAGAGTAGCAGCTAAGTAAGAGCCACACATTAGAGTGTTTCCTTTAATAGTGGACTGTACTGTACACAGCCAGAAGCAGACTTGTGCCAAAGGCATGTTCACTTATCACTTACGTGGCTCCTATATGTACAGCCTTTGTCAAAAATATGTAGGCTTGCCTGTGGTTGGTATTTTTGCCAAAACCTGGACTTGGCTGGGTAGCCTGTAGCGGGTATTGGATAAAAAGTTTAGAAGAAAGTTGCACTGTTTAATGTCCTCCTCCCCCCCACCACCACTTTGACCTTACTTTGATCTTACTTTATTAGTTGTTGAAGATTGGTCTTTCTGAATTAGTAGAGGTGTCCCTTCTTGTTTCTCCCCTATACAAATTGCATTCTTGAAGAGCACTTTGTTGTAAGGAAACCTGCTTCATAACATGCAAAGTTTAGCAAGCACATCATCGCTCATTGTAAGATCAGTTTTATGTAATGCCTTCTTTAGATGCCTTTAACAGTTTTATTTGTCATCATAAATATATGTCAAGGTGGTTTAAGCCTTCTATGTATGATGTAACATGTTCTCTTCAGAACCTGCAGATTTGTGAGCTTTCGAGCTGAAACCTAGGAGAAAAGGCTGAGGGGCTGACCTGTGACGAAAGAAGGTAGCTTCATTGTTTATTGAGGGTACTCATCTAAAGAGTTATACATATTTTAGTTTAAAATGTGGCTCATTAATGCTGCATACTTTCATACGTAACATTGCTGTCTGCATTCTAGTGTCATTTTTTACAGGGACAGCAACTGCAGTGTAGTTTGCAAATAAATTCTTGCCACATGAATGCTCTTTACTTAAGCAGATGTGACCTGTAGCTTTTCTAATTGTTACATCTGCACTCCTTTTCTTATTGGTTAGTTATAATATGTAGGATTGACTTGCCTATGCACGAGCACAACTGCCTTTGGTACTGTGGAATAATTGTGCTTGTCTTTTCTCATTGTATTGCACTCTTATTACATTGCAGAGTGTGGCCCTGTTTGATGAAAATGAAAATTCCTCGTCCACCTTTTACCTTCATTGGAAGCCAGTCTGCTATCGTGACGCAGGAAGAACAGTGACACTATCGGTTGATGCTGCATATCAAAACCTCACCCCTGCTGCAAGCTGGTGGACCTTTAATGTGGCAACAGCATGGCTTGCACATAGGGCACCCAAAGTAGCCTCTTCAGCTGTCACTGTGGCCTTTGGTTCAGAAGGTGACGGCTGGTACCAGGAAAACAGCTATGCCACATGGTGAGTAGTGGGGAAATTTTATGAATGCCATTGCTGGACACTGACCTGAAAGGTTCTCATTAGTATGTGTTGTAATTAATGAGTACATGTTTCTAGGCTTGTTTCAGAGCACCAAAAGTGGCATTTCATTATTTTATGCATATGGAAAGAATATGTAAGCTGAACTATTGTATGCTAATGAAACAAATTGTACTTTAAATTTAAAGGGGAATCTAAGGCAAACAGTCAATTTAATGTGATAGACTGGTGTTACGAAATAGCAAATACAGTAGAACCTTGCTGAGAATTTCCTATTCATGACGTTCTTGTGGCTGCTAAGTTGCATTTGTCCCATTCTAGCACAAGGCCAATTCCCGACTGTTAGATATTTCTGGCTCCTAATGTGTCCTTTTTATTGGTTTTCCCTGTTGCACTTAACGATGGGTCAGTGTGTTTGTTTTTACTATATACCACTGTCACTGGGAAGAAAGGTTCAGTAAACATAAAAGTGACTTAACCCTTCGAGGGTCGATTTTTTTCGCCATGTGCGACTGCCCAGGGTCGATTTTCTTTATTGCAGATTCCAATTCTTCTTAGGGACTTCTTCTGAAAAAAATTTACTGTAATTTTTGTAGGGTGACCGTAAAGTGAGAAAAAAATATTTTGCGTTCGTATATATGTACTCTTCATTCATGAATAAAAACAATGAAAAAGGAAATAAAGTTATAAGAATTGAAAGTTTGATGCATTGTTAACACATAGTTCAAGGCTTTGAAGATGCGCACATGAGAATATTTCGCAAGACTCAAATATTCCTGCTCTTACACTAATATGTACATCCATAGCGTAATCGAACTGCGTAGGTGCATGCACTCAAGAAAACTGTGTGGTTGTGTGCCCGTCAAAAAAGCAAAACGTGTGACAAACTTCCGCTAATCTTCATCTTATTGCCAACCAGAGGCAATTAGTTTTCACGAGTCACCAAAAAAAAAAGCAATGGAAATGCCTGTATGGCAGCATCCTTCCTATGTCCATCCTTCCTATGCACATACAAGCCAAAGATATTTTACATCATAATTATTATTAGTTTTTTTTTATGTTCAGAAACGTGATATTACAGCAGTATTATAGTACTAGTAATACTAACTTAGAAAACAAGAGAGCGAGTAAAGAAAGTGCTACGCTATAGGGGATATATGATGTGTGCAGGCTATGGTACATTTATGGCTTGCTTCTGTCTATGCAAATTATTGTGTAACCCCTTTCACTTACTGAATGCAGATTTTGTGTTGATACAGAAGTCAAGTGTTATAATTTCATCTGTGAACCTAGTAGTTGGACCAAGCGATATTTTTTTCTTCACATATGTTCTTTGTAACCAATGTAAAGCTTCTTTGCTCAAAGAACATCTTTCAGGCATGTAAAATTAAAAACAGCACTGGTGCGTGCACGATTGCATATGAAAGGTAAAGGGGGTGCAGACTCAAGAATATATTATAGACACCACTCGTTTAATTAAAATGTCTCACCCACATGTCCATTGGTAGTGGTCTATGTTAATTTTTTCTCTGAAGGTTACTCTTAAACAAAATAAAACATCAAATCTGTGATAAATCCTATACAACCTGAATATGAAGCACAACTATTAAGTAATATGAAATTACAGAAGACTATGTGCACATTATGCAGCAATATTGGACATTACAAAGTGATGGCTATAGTACTTGCCATTTCTGTCACAGTTAAAGGGCTCCTGAAATGGTTAGGACAAATTTTGTAGATGCCTGGGGTACAGCTAAAGTTAATCATTCGCACCACAATTTGTGTGAAGTGTCTCATATTAAGAGAGCTACGGACGATTACAAGTTACCCTCCTCCATGGTCATGCATTTTCTTCTCAAATCGTTTGTTGAGTGATCAGTGGCTAAGTTCCGCCTTCACTGGCTCTGCACCATGATGGCACATTGTGTTGTCGACTTCCGGTTCTCTATGAATGAGTGCGTGAAGCCTCTCCAAACTCTCCGCCAGCTGCTTGGCAGTCGACCCCAAGCAAGAGCTATCAAAGCAGTGTGCGTTGTGAGCATACTGTCGCAGTGCCGAACGTATCTGGTATTCCGGTAACTACACTCTTAAGCAAAATTACACCCTTTTGCCACACAACAACAATCGTCATCTGTCTTGTCCGCATTTCCTTTCTTTAACGCAGCGAGCCCGGTACTTTCCAGCAACGAACGGCATGCGCGTTATCAGCATGACATAGCATTCCGGACAGAAAAGTAGCGAGCGCGGTGTTTTAAAGAAAGGAAACACAAGCAAGGCAGATGACGATTATTGTTGTGTGGCAGAGATACACCCCAAAGGGTGTAACTTTTCCTAAGAGTGTACAGGCGAGCTGGGCATTTCGACGGATGGGTGGAGGCATAAACTCAAGCTGATGAAGGAACTTTAACGTAGACATACGTGAGCGGCCTGATCGGTCTGCACTGTCCAGACACCTGTTGGCACAGAGCTTGACCAGCCAAAAAAAAGCATTAATATTGCTCTAACCAAGGGTTAAACATTTACAAAAACAATGTGTTAATGATTACACTCTTGCGAAAAATTTACACCAGCAGCAAAGAAGAATACATTTCGTTACTGCTACTGTGTGTGGCTGAGCTCCGTGCCACCAAGTGGCTGCACCGTGCAAACCATTCACATTTGCACTTCTGCTCATCCTGTGAAACGGCACGGTCAAATGGCCAGGCCCTGTCTCCTTGCGCTTACCTGAATACCGGACTCTCGAAACGCTATTGTGGTAGTAATCCTCCGGTGTGGCGGTCGCAAACGCGCAAATCCTGGCGCCAATCGGATAGTGACAGTCCGTTGCGCTGCAGCCAGTCCACTCATCTGCTGCCTTGCAGAGGGACACGATGTCACAGCTTGGCATACAGTCAAACTCACTTATGACGATACCGGTTTTAACAATATATCGGTTAAAACAATGAGAAGCTGCTGCAACGCCAATTTTTATGTTTTCCATGGTGAAATAACCTGCCTACTACAATGCCCCAATACCGCATTATCGGTTGTAACAATGAAGTCTGGCTGCTGGGTGTCCTTGCCGAAAGGAAGTGAAATGCAAAATCCTTGAAAAGAAAAAAAAGAAAACGAGAAATTCGAGTCGCTGCATGATGGGCCGCTGCCACCGCACGCTCATTTTCCAGCCTCCTCCGCGCGACTCTCTCCTGTTGCCCTTCCACCCCTCCGAACATGAATGGGCTACGCTCATAGGTTTACGCCGCCCCACCCTCCGGAACACCAATGGACCGCACCAACTGTGCCGCAAGCAGATTGCTCACTGGCTCCTCATTCAACGCAGTTCTGCGAACAGCTTAATCGCTCGCATTCTGCTTTGTTGATTGTATCGAAGTCGTTCCTGGCCACGCGGTTTCTCAGCTTCGCTTGACCCATCACCGAAGCGGAAAATGGTTGATCCACCCACAGATCGTCGGCAACGCATGATGTTGCCGGTGAAAAGAAAGCGCATGGCTAAGATTTGGAAACTTCTAACTGATGAGATGATCGTCGTGAACATGCTTGCATCAGATAGCGACAACGGCAGTGATGACGCGGTAGGGCAGGCTGCGTCAACGTTGTCCTCACAGGAGTCCCGGCAGATGATTCAGTCCCTCCGGGGCTTCGTTTTCGTGAGGAACCTTCCGCTGCACTACGTGGAATACTTGAATGCCTTGAAGAAAATTGTCGGCAAGCTTCGTGTAAAGCATGCATGGCTTGCAAGTCAGTGAGAAGTACGTGGCGAGATGGTTGTGGCGATCTCTCCCCACGCGTTTCTTTTGGATTTCTCAAGCTGACAGGCTGCCGCGGCAGCCTTTTCTCAATTTTTAAAAGGCCCCTTTCGAGCCCACCAAAGCGATGCTTCAGCGGTGCTCGCATATCGCTTGCCACCCGGGACACCTCTTTGCAGTTGTTATAGCAGTGCCATTCTTTAACGCTGACAGCAGCACCTTGTTACACGTGATCCGAGCACCCAAGAAGCAGTTAAACGAGTGAACACAATCAGCAGCCGGGCAGAGGAAAGTGGTGGGGAGGGGCACCGCCTATATAGTTTTCTCACATCAACTCTGCCATCCCCCTATATTGATTTTTTCATTCAACCCGGTTAATAATATTTTCTGGTCGTTATACCAGAAAATATTATATTCCTAACGTTTTTAATTTTTTACCCACTGAACTGTGCTCTATCTCATCGAAACGGACACTCAAACTGTACCTCAAAACCAATTATTCTTCTGTTTAATTGTCATTAGAGCTTGTGCCATAGTTTCGATTAGTTTCGTTTGGTCTAGATTGGTGTGTATCCTTGTTTGTTTCACTTTATATCTTTTGTAGCTTGCTTTTGCTCGTAGCTAGTGTTTGTTTTTGGTACTTTGCTTTTGTGTTGTAGCCTCCGTTTGTGTGGTAGTTTGCTTTTGTTTAGAGCTTGCTATCCGTGCTTTATTTTTTTGAGTACTTGTCACTGACTGTCGGGTACAGCCCGACAAGCCTTCTTAAGGCTTGGGCTGACCAGTTTTTGAATTTGCAATATTTTTATGAAAGAAAGGATATTATTATTATTATTATTATTATAACAACTATCAGTTATAACAATGGAATTTTCGTGGCACTTGAATGTTGTTATAAGTGGTTTCGACTGTATTGACATTTGCTACGTTTGCAGCCCACAATGCAACAAAGTCGAATCATGGTGCTCATGAAAAGACCGAGACCGACTCTGACTGCAGAGCTCTTGTCAAAATGGAGCACGTTGTAACACAAGCAGACGACGTTTGCAGTGTGCCGGAAGTGCTTAAGTGTAGTGAGAAATTGTTCTTGTGCATTCTCTTTCCGTTACTTTCTTTTTATAGAAACAAATTAACATTCCAACTATTACGAATGACATTTGCTCACCATAAAGTTGCAAAATTATTGACGACGTGCCCTGGGCAGCCAATCTTATAGCTCGCCCTGCTAATGTCATTTCGGCAAATCACGTCAAATGGGTAGGGGCGGCTTAAAATTCAGCCCAGCAGTGTGTTGCGATAGGCGGCGATGTACGTTTTTAAAACCTTATAATAAATTGCACGCTTTATGCAGAGCATTTAGATGCGTCAATTAATGATCAGAAGGACCTGCTCTAATGACTCAGTACGCTTGTACAAAATTGTCAAAATTATTTAAGGGTCCCTTTAAGAACTATCTATTGAAGAATTCATAAGTCCACATTGGTCCTTTCCACTCTTCTTATTTATCCTCCTTAGCCAGGGGTGTTCTCGCAACAATTTCCCAATCATTCATGCAGGTAGGACTAGAAAAGCAGCGGAATCTTGTCAATATTGGGATAGCAGGCAGCCCTAGCATAAAAATGTTTTTACAAAAATTATGGGGTTTTACATGCCAAAACCACTTTCTGATTATGAGGCACGACATAGTGGAGGATCCGGAAATTCGGACCACCTGGGGTGCTTTAACGCGCACCTAAATCTAGGTACAAGGGTGCTTTCGCATTTTGCCCCATCGAAATACGTCCGCCGTGGCCGTGATTTGATCCTGCGACCTCGTACTCAGCAGCCCAACACCATAGCCACTGAGCAACCACGGCAGGTCATAAAAATGTATAAAAATGCTAAGCATACATTGCAATTAAATCTCTGCGTGAGTTAAGCAAGTAGTATGTCCCTGGCTCAGAAGCTTTACGAAGCAAGGCCATCAGTTTACATCACCTACCCTATATTTTAAGCACCCATCTAGTTTTAAAATTAAATTAAGGGGTTTTACGTGCCAAAGCCACAATCTGATTCTGAGGCATGCCGTAGTGGGAGACTCCGGAATAATTTGGACCACCTGGGGTTCTTTAACGTGCACCTAAGGCTAAGTAGATGAGTGTTCTCGCATTTCGCCCCCATTGATATGTGGTCGCCGTGGCCGGGATTTAATCCCGCAACCTCGTGATCAACTGCCTGACACTATGGACACTAAGCAACCACGGCAGGTCCATCTAGTTTATTGATTTCTGTGTATTACAAATGGCATTTCTCGGTTGATGTGTGCAGGGCCATGTCAAGTGGGTTTGGAGAGAGGCCCCTGGAGCATGTTTCTGTGACAGTGCTGTCAGTTACCTCTGTCGGTCTTGGAATCCCTGCCATCATCGCACTTGGCACAGTGATCTACGTGTCACTACACAAACCGGAGCCAAAACTGTGATCTACGACACCACCAGAAGAATGGACAAACTACCTCTGCGGCTCTGAGAGAGACTTTCGCATACAATGCAGTGTTGTCAGAGCATGCGGAGACTTGGCATAGTCCACCAATGGTTACAACTACTAGTCCATACTGCACACGCAGTTAGGTAGTGCCGCACAGCATTATCATTTTTAACAATGACTGCACTAATGTGCCTCACATCATGTTTGTTATTCCCAGCATGTTCAGCGGTATTTTTATTTTAGATCTGACATTTCACAGGACAGCTGTGCAACAATGACCCAGCTTTCTTCCTAAAGTTATAGTCCTCTTCAGTTACTTCAGGTACATTGTTCAAAATATGCTCTTGAGAGAAAAAGAAAAAGATGACAGCAATAAATGACAACCTCAGAATCACCAAAATGGCTCTTTATTACTGCAAACACTTTGCAAAAAAAAAAGAAAAAAAAGTATGGAACTTGCACAGCACTGAAAGGCACTTGCAACTTCTAGAAATGTTCCAGAGATCTGGCTTTGCATGGCAGCATATACAGTTCATTATGACACACACAAACAGACATTGGCACCTGAACAGTAACAGTGTAGACTTAATTCCACTAACTGGCACTCATGGAGTGTCCTTGGCACATGTTAGAAAAATATCACTGTCTTTGGGACGCAGCAACAGAGCCAGTTGTGCCTTGCACCTGGCAAGACTCGCTAGTCATCGTCAAGCTGGGCTACGACTACAATAAAATGAAATCCCTGAATGTCATAGCCAGCGTCCTGTGCACTGGAAGATTGTTTTCTTTTTATAAAGACAGTTCTTGCATAACACAGTGCATCAAAAACTGAACCAAGAGCTGTGACTGTTGCGACATTGTGGTTGCCACTTAACGAGGTGGCATGTCGCCATTTCTCTGCTCTTGGCTTCGATGCCCACCACAGCGTCATTTTTTAGACTTCAGTCTTGCTGCTGTGAACAGCTGAAAAGGCACGGAATATTCTCTCTTCATGGCATCACTGGTCCCACACTTCCTTTGGTAAATATGGCACTGACGGAGAACAAACGTTACAACATCACTCGGCAGTTCTCATTCGCCAAACTCAATCACTGCCAGGTCTTGAAGTATCTTGACTTTG